>NW_008653242.1:0-38785 GCF_000695815.1 Acanthisitta chloris
CAAGGCATGTAACAAGGCACAGATCCATAGATGGGTTTAGTGAGTATGCAATACACGTTTGAGGATTTTTGCTCCCTAGGGACACCCATGTTTACTCCCTACTGAATTGTATGAAGCATAATGTTCTTGCTGCACATCTTCTGGTTTCATTTCAAATAACAAGAGTCCACCTGGTGTGCTCCAAGACCAGTCTATGATGTGAACCAAAGCACAGTAAGAGCAGACAGTGGGAAAACTGACTGCAGAGGTACACTCTACAGCTGAACGTAAAAAGCCTTAAAACACCCCCCCACTAAGTACCACGCACTGCCAAAATTTTAGTTTTAAAGCTGGTTTAGTCAGCTTTTAAAAAATGTATCTTGGGTGTGATGTTCTGGACATGAAAATTATCTTGCAAATTGCAGAACAGAGCTTATACAATTTTTAATGCAATGAAAATATAAAGTACATTGAAAAGAAGTCAATTGACAGCAAGTACATGTAAAATTATGTAAGTGTAATGGAAAGTTTCTATTTCAAATCAAAACTAGAATATAATGTTATGGGTAACAATGTTAAACTATTGTAAAGAAACATGTGTTCATAGTAATTTTACATATATATATATATACACACACCTACATACACGCATAAAGTTGTGGAGCATAAAGCAAGACACGAAACATTGGCAAGCATTAGAGATACTTTCCAATATGTCTTGCTCAGATTTAACTGGGTAACAATATCACTGTAACACGTCAGCTGAAAAGGGAATTTAGTATATGCAGATAATTTTCTTTGCTAGTTCCAACTATGTACATAAAACACTAGAATGGCAACATTCTCTAGAGAATCTGGAATATCCATATGAACATGCCTTTTGTTCTTGCTCTTTTGTTTCTTCCATGTTTTGAAAGGCAAGGATATGGGCTTCCTGAAGTGACTTATGCCTTTGCTGATGCTCCTCTTCCAATTCCTGGATCTCCTGGGTCAGCCTCTGTCGCTCCTGACTGAACTGGGCTTGTAGCTGTTGCAGGGAGCTCTGTGACTGGGAAAGCTGCATCTCCAGATTTTGCTTCAGTAAGGAGATCTAACCCACAACAGAACAGCAAATGTCCATTAGTCACTAATACTAACACCAGCCACCAAGGAGACATTCAAAAGAAGAAAACACTTGAAATTTTAAAACCAGTGCATTAGCTGCACGACAGACAAGCAATGTCTTCCATCTACTGAATTTGTTGTTAATATTGTATGTCTGAGATACAATAATTATATTTTAGGAGTTTTGTGAGGGTTATTACATTGGTTAGTTTATACTACAGCACTACCTCTAACACATTCATGGCCAAATTATCAAAAATTATTTCTAGGTCTTACATAAAAGATCAATAAAAATGACACTATCAAGTTCTGAAAGCAAACTCTTGATTATTAAACTATTTTTCAGGGAAACATCTCTTCTCCAAGGATCATCTTGCAGTTGGGTGGGGAGGACAGCCTGAGACATCTGCAGTGATGGATTTTTGTATCTTTTGATGTGTTATGGTCCTATCTTACTGGTAGTTTTCTTATTTAGAAAGAAATGGTATCATACCACTCTGTATCACAAATATAGCTCAGTAAGACTCAGGGAGTGATTTTTATGCTTGTTTCCAAAATCCAAGATCTAAGCAATCTGAGTCACAAATAACTCATTTTCTGATTTTACAAATGATGCTTTTCATCCAACAAGTATTACAGTATACTGTATTCCTTCAAAAAGTCCCATTTTCTTTTTATCATAATATTATACTTTGTTGTTCACATCAGATAGCATATTTTGAGTCTGAAAGTACTAAACCTGCATGTCCTTTAGAGCCAAACATGAGAGATATATCCTCCAATTCTGGAAACAAGATTTAACCAAGAGAATTTTGCTACAGTGGCTTGAAGTAAGAAATAGTAAAATTTCCAAGTGACAAAGAATTTCAATCAGTAAGGATACTTTTCAAGCCTTGGAGCATTACATAAAATGGAATTGTAAATGAAAGTCTGATAGTGTCATTTGAATCAGCATATCTTGAAATTAATTATGACAAATTAATAACGACATTGCACATCAATTTATTGAGTTAAAGAACACTGAAATCCACCACTTAACAAAAATTAACAGCAGCACACCAAGGACAACTTGCAGCATGAACATTGCTGTCGAACACGTGGGTCTGTTTTTGGGTTTTTTTCAGAAGGGCACAGCTAAAGCAGATTTGAAAGAAAAAAGCTACACAAATAAAAATTAGCAGTAAACTAAACAAAAAAAGCAAATTAATTTAAATGAAATGAGCATGGCTCGTTGTATTTCAGGTTCACCAGGTCTTTGTGTCTGGGCACTTATACTCTCCTTTTAACATATACTCATCAACAGTATTTACTTAGAGACCTTTGCAACAGATTAGCTACAACTGAAAGAGTATAGCAAAGACCTACACTACATGCTGCAATCTGAACTATACTCGTAAAACCTTTTACTAAATAAACTAAATATAAATTTCACATACAAATTTTACAGTGAGACATGAAAGTTTAGTCTAATTTCTGGTTCTGCCTCCAGAAAGGGCTATCCAGGATTACCCTGGGAAAAAAAGGTCAAGGCATACATGTAGGAACCTTGACTCTTATGTCTACCTGGATCCAGCAATTTTTCTTGAACCAGAAGAGGTATTTTGGGGCAGATTAATGAAAAAAATATTAACAACCATTACCTGAACCCATAAAAACTTTTCAGTATCTATAATGTTCTGTGGCAAGTTCCAAGTACACATGCCAATTTGACATGATGATTTCTAATACTTGTGATGGAGAGGAGTCAAAAGAAGTTCCCTTTGCATTTACTCTATTCTACTCCTGTTTCTATAGAATTCCATAAATTCCCTCCTTACACCCTTTGCCATACTGAACTGTTTTGGCTTACTGAGTCACTCCTTGTAAGAAAGCTGTATCAGATCTATGATCACATTTCCTCTACTTTTGCCTCTTTTCTGCTATTTAAGATTAGGAAGCCAAAACAGCATAAGGTGTTTGAAATGAGAGTATACTCTAGTTTTAGTGGTTTATATGCTTTTACATTTTATCTTCGCTGTTTCTCTCATATATACCTAATGTTTTATTTGCTTTTGTGACTCCTGAACAGTCATGTGATGTTTTCACCTACTTTCTGTTATAACAGATCAAGGTAAAGCTCATCATTTTACACCTTTTTTTTCCTTGTGTATCACTTTGTATTTATCTACACTGAATTTCATCTGCCATTTTATGGCCAAGGTCCTTGGCTTTTTACAGCTATTCTATAATCCTTCAGACAGTCTTTTCGCCACCCTAAATAACCTTTTATAAGCTGCAAACTTTCCCATCTTACTTATTTATCAACAGCCTGCAAAACAAAATATGTCAGCCATCAGTGTAACTCCACTGGTAAGCCACCTTCACTGTGGCAACACTCAATAGAATACATATTTTTCAACCAGTTATTTATGTATACAAAACCTTTCCTCTCACATAGGGGAGTTCTAGTTTTCTCAGAAGCCAGAACTTCTCAGCTGACCTGTTTCAGCATACCATGGCCAGGGCTGCCATGCTGGTCAGACAAATCTGTAACTCAGTCACACACTGTATTTTTTCTCTTCACCCCTAGAAACTCACTGCACTGATGTGGTGAGTTTGCACCATGCATGGCCAGCTCTGAATTTTCATGTGTGCATCATCTTCTGGTATTGCAATGTGCTATTGTTTTCCATCTCCAGGAAAAAACTAATCTATCTTACCTAAATTCCCCCTTAGTCTACTCACATCCCCATCTACTCTGATGCATCCCATGTTCACTTTTGAGTGCTTCTCTTTCCCCACATTTCTGTAACCTCATACCTACCTTTCTCTTCATCTGTAAGCCTTGACTTTATTTCCTTTTTCTCTGTCAGACTACACCTAGCAAAAAACAGAACCTGGCTGGAGGTGTGTTTCCCCCTGTGCTTTTAGATAAACTATGCTTCTTCAGGTTACTTCTGTTCCTATTTCATCACATTCCATAAACTCTCAGGTTTGTTGTGTTTGATTTTTTTTTTTGATTCCCTGAGACCACTACTGTGACTTGGCTCGACAATCTACTCCTTCTCTTCCATCCATCCCATATTCCAGTAACTCTCCCCCTCCTCTTCCCCTCCTTTGTTCTTTTTCTTCTTCCTAGCTCCATTTTTAGTATAATAGTAATGTGTAGTCAGGATAGTCTGAAGAGATTATCCACTCCAATTCTATGCACTAGGTGGGAAATTTATACACAAATTACAGCTTAAAAATCTCATATGCAATAAAGCCCACAATTTTTACTTGGATCCTGTTCCACTTCCTCTAAGTGCCTGTGGCAGGAACGCTGAGATACTGGATGAATCCCACTCCTACTTGTCCCTTCCACCAAGTTCCTGTCCTGCAGGTTTCTCACCACTGTCCTGTCCTGTTCACCATGGCCCCAGGAGGTACAATCCTAGGGGAAGTGCCACTCAGTCCTGCAGAACCACAGGTAATTTAATCATCACACTCTAACAAGTCTTTCATGATAACATTCAAATAGAGTCAACCACAGTAACTTAGTCAAATTTTTATCAAGGTAACATGAAGGAAATGCATTTTTGGCTTGAAGTTAAAACCTGCCTCTTACTTAAGTTCCTGCTCCAGTTCTGATAATTCTCAGCATATTGTTTATGAACATTTTTAGCATGGGCCAAGGGCAAAGTGATTTTTTGGCCAGGAAAACAGAAGAGATCAGGAATATGTAAGAGCAGTTCATACTTCCACCAGATTAAAGTGACTGCAAAACCACAGCCTAAAATGAGTCAATGTCTGGAGATGTCTATTTGTATTGAAAGACTATACAGAAAATAAAGGACAATGAGGAGTTAATGATTCTAACAAGCAAGTCAGGTTAGTCTACCCTTCTAATAATTTTTTTGATGTTGAAAAGTAAAAGAAGGTTAAAAATATGAGTCTTTTTCAAATAGCACATAATTTTAAACATTATTTTTTCAGTTCATGCATTGACATCCTTAAGAGCCCATTTTTGAGAACATTAGTGCCTCCCTTTGCATGTCTTTGGAACATCCCTTCATTGAGGATTCAAAAGAAAACAGCCCTAAACCCTATCCTCTGAACTTCCAATACTTTTATCCAAGGTTTTCAGCATGTTAAAAACAACAGTGAGAATTTTAGAAATTAGAAAAAAAAAAAAAGAAAGAAAAGTATTTTGGCTACAATTATGACTTGCACTGCAAAACTGCAAATTATAATACAGCATCAATCTCATGCCTTGTAGGAAGCTCTGCAATACACGTTTGCACTGCCCACAAGCTTGCTTGAGTCAACAATGACAGGGAAATGCTGCTTACATTATGACCACATACACAGTGTCTGATGCCCAGTGAGATGTCCACACTTACACAGATGAACGGATGCAGTACACAAGCTTTTGATTACTAGCGGCACACGCTCTCCTCTCAAATATTACCACGTTTTCCATTTCATAGGCTAAAGCTCTAAAGCAATACCACAGGATATGCAGGTTGATTAGTGCAAGCATGCCCTGTTCACAAGCTGTAAGTGCAAATCACTTACATTGCTGATAGATTTATGCAAAGCTTCACCGAGACAGTGCCGCTATGAAGAAAAGATCACAGGAATAAAGGGAAACATTCAGAAATCAACTAAGTAAAAAAAAAGGGATAAGGAAGGAAGGGTAAACATAGAACATTAATTATAATTTGATCAGAGAAAAGTAAGTTGAAAACTATCTGGAAAAAATATGAATACACTGCTTTGACATAGTATATAAGCTACCGAACACAGAACAGAATGATGTGGTTTCCCTGTTATGTTCTGGACATACAGGATAGCATTATCTCTTAACATAATGTTACTATATATTAATATATTACACAGCTGAACTCTTTTGAAGTTATCCACTTGTCTTCTCTTCCCCTTTATGGCAAATAATTTTGGGAAGAAATCATTAAGTACACCAATTTGCATTCCTATGAGAAAAGGCGTTATGTAAGGATGCAATCAACAATCAGCTGTGTCTCTGAAATATCACAAGCATATTAAACACATCATATTATAGATCAAATTTCACTGCTAAAGGGCAGAAAACGAGTTTAGCCTGTAATTAAGACATCTGTATTAAAATACTTTTTGTTTTTCTTAAAATTCAGAATGAGATGGATACATAAAAACTCTTCCTGACAGTCCCCAGCAAAAGAATGAATTCATGTACCCCTTATACTAGTGCTGATTACTAATGAAAAGCAAAAAAACCCCAAAACACATTGCCAAGTAAATGCTCTATATGAAACATTATTGATAATACAAGTAATACACATCATTCATATATATATGTATAAATGCCTGTGTGTTTATATATATGAATCACATAGAGAAGCACAAACACACGCACAGAACAGAGTCATCAGAAATGAAGGGAGAGCAATTTCAAATCCAGCATGACCAATTTCCCCTTTTGGCACAGGTCAGGCAAGAAGATGGCTTTCTCCAGGAGACAGCAGGTATTCTGACATCAGCCTGGAAGCCTCTAGGTGGGAACTATTAGGTAATACTTTGTCAAAATACAAAAAGAAGAAATTGTTATTCGTTCTCCCAAATCCACAAAAAGGCACAACATAAAAATACATTATTGTGGAATATCCAAAATGAGCTGATTAAAATTGTAAGAGTTCTAAGCAATGATTTTCTATTCTAGGGTGTAACACTAGGAGGCATCATACTCCAGCGGACAAGTCAACAGCCTGACACCCAACAGCTCCGACTGCAATGCTGGAGTTTGACAGTGTCCGTCTGAACAAATCCACCTCATCTGTGCTTCCTTTCCCATCTGTTTGCTTTGTTTAGGGGGGAAGCTGTTACAAGCAGAAACGATCTCTTGCTAAATAAATGTTCAGTTTCTCGAACGTCTGGGACTTAATACTGGTGGACATATCTGGGCACAACTAAGATTTGGACTTTTTGAAGCAGATAAGTTAGCAATGTTCTATACTGAAAAAGAATTCCAAGTAAGAATACTTTTGGGAAGCTATATTCTGAGGTCTACCCTATTTAAAAGGACATTTAAGAAGGCTGTTCCCTCTCACTTGCAGAAAAACAGATTTCTTTCACCAAGAAAGAAACTGGCCTTGCCAGGACTAGAAGTACTAACATGGGCTAAGCATTTTAACACATGTGATTTCACCAAATTGCAAAGTTTTCTAGAGAGCTGAATACTGACAGAATTAAAATGAACTTTTGGTGAAGGTTCTGCACTAAAACTCTCCAATTAAACTTGTCACAGATTTCTTTTATGCTACCTCACTCAACCCAATTGTACTGCAAGCCACATTTCCTCATTGTGAAATGAGAGCAGTAATATTAATTATTAAATGCTCAAATCTTATTGGCATAAAGAAGACCATGCAAGACCAAAAAAATTTATTCTTTTATAAAGCTGAACCTATGTATCTGGCACTCCTATGTGTTCTAAAAAGGCACACAGCAATGCTGAATACACAGTAAATACAGCTTACATTTTTTTAATAGAACTTGAAATACACTTCACAAATCTGAAAGTCAGATTTATCATATCACCATTCAAAAGCATTCAATTATAGGACAGCTAGCTAAACATCAGTCTGGGAAAAAAAAGACTGTAAATGACTTAAGAGTCAAACAAGAAAATCGTCAAGTGTGAAAACCAGGTGAATTTCAGTCAAAAATAACAATGGAATAAAGTCCTGCCAAAGAAAGCTAGATTTCTTGCTTTGACAACACTACAAACTTGGGCAATAAATGTTCCTGTACAGAAAAAATACTGAAGAGGAATTTTTAATGGTATTGAATTTATTATTGCATGAGATTCTGATTCTAGCAAAATGTGCAGCGACAGAATCAGATGCAGCTTCATACTGAAAAGTGTCCAGGACACATTCAGAATGCAGAACTCCAAAATAATGCTGGTTTAAGTATTATGAGGAAATTCCATAAAAATTCAAAACATCCTTAAGACTACTTCCACAGCAAGGTCTGTGTTCTGGGGAAAAAGTTACAAGAACTGAAAAGATTGCAGGCATAATTATTATTGTCTCTATTTCTGGCACAGGGAAAAGCGATGAGGAAAAAATAAATGGCGACTGCGGGTTTAACTATCATTCTATTTTTACACGCTGGAATTCAAGATTATTGGTTTGTGATGTTACTGTGGTACAAGAAACCCTTGCTCAATTCTCTTTAAAATCAGGCTTTGTAGATATGGGATGTACAAGTGAATTAATTTGCCTCATGAAAGTACAGGAACTTCAGAAAACCTCTCTCTATTCAGTATGTGTGTATTAGCTAACCTGTTTTCACTTGATTTTGCTGTCTCATTTTTCAGTAGAAGCACTGTCTTCTCCACCCTCAGCATATGCACAGCTAAGCCTCAGATTTAACTGTGAAAACTTCACCTTGACCCAGAAGAAAAGCAGAGGTTGCTGCATCTCTAAAAACCATTGATCATTGCAGGCTACACAGCAGGAGTGAAAGACCTTACATGCAATATGTGGGGCAAGATTTGTATTCCCACCTCTATTTCACCTGAAAGAGCAGAGTTTTCAATTTAGTTGGGCCAATCTGTGTTGCAGTAAAGCATAGATTTAGTGATTTGAAACTACTCAAACTTTGGGTTTGCTCACTGTAACAAACAGTTGCTCGTGCTCCCATCATGACTGTCACAAGGGCCATACTTGGTGATGAAATAGTGCCATTCTCCTTAAGAAGGACATTTACTGCACCACCGATATTTTCACATTTTCATTCAGTTACCTTGTTTCCTGCAGGACATTAACTTATTGAATGCATGGAAGTTCTCTCATTTCATTGTTTCTCTGGGCTAAAAATTACTTTCAACCAGAGTAGAGAGGCTTGACACTGAATTTCAGCATCAGTCATCTTATCACCCAAAGATCAGTTATGTAACACTTTTTTCCTCACTGACATTTCAATGCAAAATTGTGTCACAATCTGACTTTGCTATCCAGTTTACTGAATTTTCAAAGTACTGCTGCCAAACAGGAATTTGTGTAAAACCTGAGACCCTAACTGGGAAAGGTCCAACTTTATCTGTTGTATGAAAGCAGATTTACACAGCCTTTGCCTCATTTTAAGAGTGATCACCAATAGATGCTGCTAACCTTTCTGAGGAAGAAAATCTATGTGCATCCCTCAGATGTTAGTAAAAGAAACTAGTTTCTGAGATGCCTACCGAAGAAGCCAAGGGGATCTTTGGCATAAGTCCATTTTATCCAGCTAATAACAACAACCACCCGAAAATTCTCCCTCAAGACACATCTTTGGTTTGAAGAGGAAGACTGATTTGTCAGCAGATGTACAGTCCCTGGCTGCGCAGTGCTTACGCGACAGATGACTCCGCAGAGATTTGGAAAGCAGCTGTTTGCTACTACAACGTTTTGTACTTGGCTTGAGGCTTGTGACATGCTAGGAATTGAAAAGCTACATCAAAGTTTGCCCTCTCTGACTGGTAAGAAAAAGCAGCATTTAGAGTCCCTTCCCTCGTTCAAAACCCAACAGTTTTCTGATGAGGCAAATGAAATATATATAAGGTGTTCTGAAATGTATAATTAACTCCGGGGTCTAATTGGTCCTGATTTCCTCCTGGTTTGCAGCAACCCTGAAGGAAGGTGCTGTCTCCAGGCTATCACAGGGTGGAGAATTTATTCTACTGCTTTAAAACAATGGAGCTCTTCTCTTTTCCAGTTGTAGGAATCTATCACACTTCTAGGCAAAACCACAGAATCACAGAATGGCTTGGGTTGGCACAATAATTTTGCATATTTGTATCACCTGTTTGGATTTTGGGATACATGCTTATAATCTGACAATTGTCAGGGGAAAAACAGGGCCATTTGAATTTTCTGATAATTTTTAAAGATTTTGGAATGGTATTTGAGCTTCATTTCATTTATTTGGCATAATTCTGTCAGGATTTTAAAGACTACATGCATTGACTCAGTCTTCCTGGAACACAGAGGTATCTATCAAGAAGAACCCTTAATCTGGAATTTTATTCATCTGCTGAATCTCAAATTTCACCCTACCTGATAAGCTACCTCTCATTCCTCTGAGGGTCTGCTGTTTTCAATGGTTTTGAACTTATGCAAAAGCTACTTGAGCAAATAAGGAGCAAAGAGGCTAAGGGTAATGTTTTCAAACTAGATTTTTGCCAGACTCTTTATCTTATCTTTAAGGGAAAAACATATATAGATATGGGATTAAAATTTTGTTTGGGGGATGGTATTACTGTTGGATTTGGCTAAGATTTCTATTTAAGAGTTCTGGAAGTGTAAACTTCCAAATATCAAATTAAACTCTTTACTCATGCATCATTTATTACATCTGTACTAAGAATCTAATGGCTTTTTCATCCATTGACAAGTAGAATTAAAATGTCTTTCAATATTTTCCAGATTTACAAATTGTAAATTTTGTTTTGCCAAACAAAAAGTAGTGATATTAAATTTCAATTAGAATTTTAGGATCAGACAGACAAGTTTCTTTAGATATAAAGCTATTACCTTCAAACATTAGCCTGGATATATTTTTAAATTCAAATAAACATAACACCATGGGCGAAAAAACCCAAAAGAGATGAAAAAAAGTCCAGTAAGATGTTTACTATTTAACAGAGCAACAGACTCACATTTGTTAGTATTCCTACTGTGTCCTACTGAAAATACTTTGAAAACACTGATTTGTTCTGTTGCTTTTGTTTGTCTGTATTGATGAGTAGCTCTTAATTGTAAATGGTCTTTAATGAATTTCCTCTGTTATGTTCAGAATCTTTTAAACAAAGGGTACAATAATGAAGACAGCACAGTGTGGGCTGAACGGGCTCACCAAAGCTAAAGGCTCATAATGAACAGCTGAATGTTAGGCATCTGTTTTCATGTTCAAACTCCAGTCACAACTACAATGACCAGTGTGGATAGAACAAATGCACCAACCAAATCTTCAGGATGACATCTCTGCACAGAACAGGGAGCCCAGAACAAGGGGAATTCCTTACTCAGAAGTACAGACAGTCATGAAATAGGGGGAGGCACCCTCAACAGTTGGTCCTCTGAGGGCTGCAGTGACTCTGTACTGTATGATTATCCACATGATAGTTTCTGACTTGCTTAAAGCATAGGTTCCCCACTTAGAAAAGCTGGTATTCCTGTATTCTAAATCAGTGGTGAATGTCACAAAGCTCAAGGACACTGAATCTGGGCAGAAACTCCCAAAGCTTCCCTGACTCTCTCTGAACCCTGCAGGAGTTGCAGTACAGCCTCATTAAGACCATAGTTTTGAGAGCTGTAATAATTTGTGAAAGTTTTCCAGAGCCACAGAAAGCAGTGCTCCTTTGGAAAAACAGATACCTACAGATGAAAGAGGAGGCATAAAACCTTACCCTGAACTGTATTCCAGGGTGTCCTTTGCTCTTGTTTCCCTGTTTGGTATGACTTTTCTTTATAGTCCCTTGGATTTCAGCATTTTTAGATTTCTAAGTGCTTTTTACATTATTGCCCGAAACCCCTTACCATCCACTAGATGTCATGGTAGCCTTACTGGTATTACTGAATACAAGAATTGCCAAAGCAAATTAGGGGAAGTTATTTGAAATTTACCTCCACTGTTTCTGACAGACAAGTCTTTAGACAGTGTGTTCAAGAGAATATCAAACGCCAGGAAGCTGAGTAAAATGATTCTGTGCTGAAAGTTTATCTCCTTTCAGCAAACTGATACAGGGTATGTCCACATTATTTCTTGTAGAAATTTCCAGCATCCATTTGACAGCAAATCATCTAATTCAAGGATTACTCAGGCTGCAGAACAGGCCAGTAATCCTTGTGCTGAGGAAAGAAGTAGCATTTCCTGATTCTGCTAATGTGGATGCATATCAGCTCTGCAAGAGGCATCTCCACACAGGCAAGTAAAGAGGGAGCAGTAACTGCCTCTGGCTGAAGCCTAATCAACAGCCATTTCCAGGTATGCACAGGAGCTTGGTGACTTTCCAGCACTCAGGATTTTAAGGCTAGCATTATAAGATTGTGTTTGCATTTTTCTGAAAACTACAATTTGAATACTGTCTACATCAGAAGGAAATATTTACATTTTGATAGAAGTCGAAGTTTATCTTGTTTACTTTGACAGTTTCAAAAAGAGCACACCATCATAGAAACAAACTATGAATAGGAGACTGGCTTCCTTTTCCAGAAAGGAGAGAATCTTTGCAGTAAGAAAAATAAACAACATCTACCAAAGCATATGTAGTGTACTTCTGTCCATTCTTGCCATACTGCTATTTCTACTGATATAAGACCTATCTTCATGTGTGAAAAGTTAACAAAGTTAGGAAAGAAGATGACACTAATGCTTGGTCACATATGAAGCTACATAAGAATGGCAGAAAACACTGACAAAAACAATTTACTGAAACACACATGTTACTGAAAAGTATGGAAGATGGGAGAACCAGTTATTTGTTCAACTATAGAAAAGCCCATCCACAATGAAAAACTTGATTTAATTCACAGAAAGAAACATTTATCACAAGAAGAAACCTGTACATTTCAGTGCCCAGAATTGATGGTTACACAAGACAGGCAGAAGAGAGGGCACGGTCATGCTTTAAAGAGAAGAAAATTCCCGCTCTTTTGTCCATGGCTGAAGCCTTCTCAGCAGTAAAATGTTTTTAAGAAAAGCATTAAAACACCATTACAGAGCTAAGAGGAATGAGAATGAGCTAGGACTGAATCTGAATTCACTGCATATTTCATGATGAAATTCTCACATGGATTGATGTAGAAGTACTTGGTGCCATTTACAGGGCAAAAAAAAAAAAAAAAAGGAAAAGCACTTTCATTTTACATCTTCTAGAATCACTTCTTGTATCAGAGATAAGAACCACACACTTGGTCTCTAGACACTGATCTAGTTAAACTACCAAGCACATTTAACTGTAGATGGTAGTGATGTTTTGCAACTGGTAGGAATGTATTTAAGCACTTAATCAGCTGAATAGCATTTTATCTCAAGAGAATTATTTTACTCATAACAAAGCTATACCGCTAGAGTAACTATAGTCCTATGTGCATTCCATGAGGCACCACTTAGCATTACTGGTATCTAAGCAAACCTATTACCTTGCTTTATGTAAGGGCTAGATTGCACTTATCCAATGTGCAACAGCTAGAAGACAGCAGAAATCTGTAGATTAGTATAACATAATTAGAAAAAAACAAACCAGCTTAGTGCACTTCATGGGCATAAATTCTTTGACTGAGTTTTTTTTAATTTTTAAAATTGTTAACATTTATAGCTGAGTCTCTTCATTCAGCTTTTCCAGCACCAGTCAGCAGCATTGCAAGGTGGGCATACTCTATGTTGTATTTTTCTACAGTTTAAGTAGCTATATTTAAACCTGTTTTTTCAACACTTTGATTACATAACCATTCCTATGCTTCAAGTTAGGCAATACCCTTCTTGGCAGCTTGTTTTTAAATCAAACTAGATATGCATCAATACATAGTACAAAATTATGACCCAGTATTGATGCATTTCATTTCTCAGTTCAACCTTTCTGAACAGCATTTATACAGGTAAACAGTGAGGCTCTAGACACTTTCTCAACATAAAGAGCACACACAGGCCACATCTGTTGTCAAGTTAGGAGTTTACAAATGATTTAGCAGAGACCCTGCCCTTGTATTATTTTAGTAAGTCATTGTATAATACTACTGGTACAGACTAGATCAGTATTTCAGGTATAAATGTATGAATTGCAGAAAGAGAAGCTGGATTCCTTCTCTCTTCCTAATTTTTACACAGGCTTCATGCCTTTCAAATGGGTTTTAAATGCATCTTCCCACTAATGGAAACTGGGGCTGGGTGTAACAAATTCACGATTTTACAGCCCTAATGCTGTTCCAGTTCAGCACAGAGCTCCTAAGGCATCTGTTCTAGGACCTGCTCATTTCAGCACCTTATCAGTGATCTGGAGGATGAGGCAGATTGAACCCTTACGGAGTTTGTGGATGACAGCAAACTGGGATGAGTAGAAGGTGCAGTGAAGCACAGTGGAAGGGGCAGGATACACTGAAAGGTCAGGCTGCCATCCAGAGGGACTCATATTGGTTATAGCTATGGTTTGACAGGAACCTCATAAAATTCAACAAAGACAAATGCAAAGTCCTTTACATGGGATGGATTAAACCCCTGCACTGGTCCACACAGGGTTACAGATCTGCTTTGCACAACCTAGCTGACAGCAGGCTAAACATGAATCAGCAGTGTGGCCTGGCACCCATGAATGCCAGCAGCATGCTGGGCTGTGAGCAAAGAATAATCTGAGGGAAGGGATCAGTCCCTTCGACTTGGCACTTGTTGCACACCAACTGGAGGGCACATTCTGTCTCCTCCTTCAGTTCATGATCATGTTTGGCGGAGAACTGCCACCAAGATGGGTGGGACTGGAACATATATCCTTCTGAGGGAACCATGTTTGTTCAGTCTAAAGAAGAGAGGGTTCTGTGGGCCACAACAGCTTTCCAATACCTGTGAGGTGGTTACAGAGCAAGTGGACTCAGCCTTGTTACAGTGGTATACAACAGGACAATGAGAGAAAACAATCAACCTGAAACAGAGAAGGTTCTGTCTAAATATAAAGTAAAACCTCACTATGAGGATAATTAAGCACTAAAAGAGATTATTCAGAGAGACTGTGGAATCTTCACCCTGGGAGGTTATTCAAGAACTGACTGGACAAAGCCCTAAGCATTGTGGTTCAAATTCAGTGCTGACTGATTTGAGCAGGAGGTTGCACTAGACAACCTTCTGAGGCCTCTTCCAGCCTAACTATGTCTGTGATTCTATGATTCAGGTCATTGAAACTCTCAGTGTCTACCCTTTTTGTTCTGCAATCAGGAGGAACTTACTTCAAACCCATTTCTCCAAGACCTAAGTTACCCATCTTTTATGCTATGGTCTTGAACTCTCTCTCTTCCAACTGTAATGGATAAAATATAGACTCTTACAGAGGAAAAGCTTAATTCCCTACCACCAACACTAACTTTTCCATTTATCACATACCTATCGAACTGAAACTCTGGTATGGAAAAGTAACAGCTGGATTAAAAAAAATTTAAAACAGTCATCCAAACACACGTGTTGTTATGAAATGGTGCAGCTCTTTGGTACACTAAAACGAATGAAGGAAAACACGACCGTTCTGCATATGCAGATCATTTCCTATATCTGAAAATTATCTAGTAAAATTCTTCTTAATACAGTTAAGATTTCTGATTCCAAAACTTCTTCCAAATGCATTAAAAAAAAAGTTCATCTGCAACATACTAATTTTCCATTCTGAAACTGCAGGTTAGATTTAACATGGTATTTTTAAAAGGTAGAGTTAAGTAAAGAATTTTAAAAGTATGTTAAAACTACAGAAAGCTTAATATACTCCTTTAAAGACAAAATGCTATAGATAGAAGTAAAGAAAGTAAATGAAGCTTGGGTAATGTGAAACTTAAGACTTGGACTCATTTGACTTTATTACGTTCATGCTATAAAAGTAACAGACCAATAACTTTGAAAACCTCCAGCTTTTATGAGCCTAAACCACAAGATATCACAAGCTTAAATTCCCCTGTCAGCAAAATATAGGTATGTGCTGCTATAAGAAGCTGTTTAATCAAGTGTGTGTTCAGTTATTAGACTTCTCAAATTAGACCTCAAATTAAAAGCTATCCCACAATAACACCCTGAAATCACAGTCATTTAATGACTTGCAAACCCTGTTTCTCTTACTTGAAAATGTGTTTGTTCATTATCAGCTATTCCTTCAAATTGGAGTCAATAAAACCAGCTCTATAGCATTTATGGTTTGGAAAAAATACAGTGCTAGTATTTTCTTTGAGTTATCTAACATAACTGAGTTTACAAACACAATTTGCCATTAAAAAATTTCAATATTCATACAAAATGATCCCAAAAATAATGTCCAAAATAACTTAAGAGAAGACACAGCTGCAAGAAATGTGTTGTAGAAACTGAGGGACATTTTGACTCTTTAGTGACTCGTACAGTGTTATTCTTGTACAGATAGGGGATTATTACTTTTGTGAAGATAAGGGACATCTATATTCCCAAACAATTAGCACTGGTAAATATTTAGCAGTAGAACAGGTGAGCAGACAGAATCAAAACAACCTTGTAGTGAAGAGGTGAGACTGTCAACATCCACCCACTCCTCCCCAAAAACTGTAAAGTTTTATTCGCATTTAATGTAAAAAACAACATTCATATAATTTTAAGGTATCTTCATATATTATTTAAAATATTTGATCAGGTAAAAAAGCACTATGCTAACAAATTCATTTCAAAGTCAGATGTCACAAGTAATTTAATATACTTAATTGGTAATTAACCACCAGTGACTAAATTGTAATGGATTTCCAGTTCTCAAAGACACCATAGTTACCTGGTCTAAAAGATCTTCAACCTTTTTTTGCCATCCATCCCTTGCTGCATTTTTCTCACGTTCTTTCAGCTGCAACAGCTGAGTCATGGCTGCCTTCTTATCCTCTTCATGCTGCAGCCTCAGCTCTTCACGAAGCTTATTACATTCCTGTCTGAAAACAAAGGTCAAATAACTAAAATGCAGTGGACGTGTGTGAGAAGTGAAAATGAATTCAGACCTTAATAATAACTGAAGAGATCAGATAATAACAGAAACCTTTGTTTTATGTTTCATTTGATATTACATTTGCATAAAATACATAGTTGATTTCTTATTATGGAATAAAACCCATATATAAATACTTGCCGAAGATTTTCTGTCCACTTTATTTCCAAGTCTCGTGCCATTCTGTCAACTTTGAACTTCTCCTCTTCTCTCATGGCAGCAATCATTGCCTCATGCTGTTGTCTCTCCTGATCTAGTTCTCCCTGCAAACACAAACTTTACAATAGAGACTGATCAGCAGCAAAAACGTAGTTCAAACCTTAATTGAGTATTTCTAAAAAAAATATCAGTTACAACTGGCTCATAGAACTTGAACTGCAACTTTCTCAGTGTGTAATTCTTAATTATGCACAATTAATGCCTATGCACTTGTGAAACAGAAGACTGCATTCATATAAAAAGCAATTGTCCAATAAGTCATCCTGCAAGTAATCTTCGAGTGCAATTACACTCAATCACCGAATATTTTACGTTGGAAAAAACCTCAAAGGGCCTGTCCATCACAGGCCTCACTTTGGAATCAGAGCAGGTTGCTTAGGCCCTTGTAAAGCATACTTTGAATTGGTTTGCATTTTTTAAGCATCAAATAGTCAGTATTTTAAGTTTCAAAGCTTGAGCTGTCAGTATTTGATACAAAGTTCTTGTATCTTCTTTCTGTTTCTTGTCTGGATAAACCTGCTAGAAACAGTTTCACAGTCTGAACACAGAAATAAATCACCTTGTAAGTTCTTGTCAATTTCTGTTCAAATTTTACCATACTAGAATAGTACTAGGTACTATCTAGAAATCATACTTACATTAATGTTATTCAGCAATGCTTGCTTCATTCATGAGAAGCAAACACGGCCCTCTACATTTAATTACGTCTTTTTAAAGTGAGACCTTTTTCTGTAGCATTCTTATATATCTTAAAACCTGTTAAGATAAATGTTATTGCCAGTAACCTGCTATAGATGAGTATCTAAATGTATAATAGGTGAAAAGAGAACAATGCAGTAGTTCATGAGGACACTCAGAAAAATTATAAAAAACAAGAGGAAGCTATAAGCTGTAACAGGGTGCACATCTAATGACCACTGCTGAAATAAATACAAAAACCAAACAACAATACCCTGTTTCAGGCTGTATTTGTTAAGCAAATATGAAAACAGGGTCAGAGAATTTATTTTTTTTTAATGTTTGCTGCTCTACTTCAAACAATTCTGCGATCTTGTAAATGAATGCTATTTACTGAGGAAAGAAAAAGGAAATGTTTACCCAGTATTACGGTCAATGAGCTATTGACAGACTAATTGACAGTTCTAGTTCCATCTAAGTCAATTAAAACAACAATGTATTTGCGCTGAGAAAAAATAATTGCTTCATTGGTATAAAGTGGTCACATTTTCGAGGTGACGGTCTGCTATCTTTCAAGATATCATAGCATATATCTTTAAACTATCCTCAAGTCTCTACTGAAATTCTAATCTTGAGTCTGAAATGAAGACTGTGCCCATTACTCAAGGAAAACATGAAAAAGGTTTCAATGAGTTCTAGAGCTAGTAAGCTATGGATCTTGTTTTGCACCAAGACATGAACTGTCTGCAACAGCAATGGGGTAATACATATCCTTTTAACACACTCCTGAAATTCTATTAAGCTTCTGAATATAATTTGGCATGGCTACAGGTTATATTAACCACAGAAAGATGTGCCTGCAGCACTAGCTGTTAAAGCACTAGAAACGTTCTGAAAACAAAAGCACACCCGCTCCAAAACAACCAACCAACCAAACCACCACAAAGCCAAAACCCAAACCAACCCATCCTAGTTTTCAATTTCTTTTCCATGTCTGCTTGAAATAGAAATCTCTCTTTTAATGAAGCCACATGGGGCTCCTTCAATTGTGTGTACACCGTAATACTTCTTGCTGCTTTAAAAACACGACCAAAATCACTGTGACTGTGCTTTGCACAATTTATTCTCCAACATTATGGTTACCTCAACACTATACAATGAATCTGTGGTCTCTCGCAGTCTTGCTCTAGTTAATTCCAGTTCTTTCTGGAGTATTTCCTGAGCTTCTTGAAGACTGGAGATATGTCCTTCTGCAGTCCCGAGGCCTTGCTCACTTTTTCGCACTAGGTCTTGCAGACGACACACCTATGGCATAACAAAAAAAGCTATAATTTCTATAATTATTACTAATAACAGTCAAGTCACCCTGGTTTTGTTTTTCTCCAGTGTTTTCTAATTCTGAACTAGACAAATTTTTAGTTGTACAGTCTGTTCTTTAATATCACTCAATGATTCTGAATTTAAAAACAAATTCCTGCAATATTATAAAATCAAAGACTCGGCAGAAGGATTTTTCAAAATTAAAAAAATGTATCCAATATGTGTTTGATGCACTTTGCAAGGAAAGAGGTCACATCAAAGATCTGAAATTGCCTGTAACTGCACTGTGAGAAAGCATGTTTTATGCAAATTAATGAGAACTGCTACAAAAACTCTAACCTAATATATAAATTAACTAGGCTAGGCTATAAGTTTCTCTGTTTTCAGACTGCTACCTGCCTGTTTCAAGCTCAATATAATACCTGTAGAGTATGTGGTAATTTCCTTAACTGCTATGTAACAATCCACCCTCTAGCTAAGATAATTGCAATCAAGAAGTCTGTCAAAGAGGATGGCATGGGTTCAAAAGCAGCTTTCTCAGCAGGGAAACTAGAACTAAGCTAACATCCTCAGAAAGCAATAAATACATGCCTACTGTTAAATGAATTCTGTAACTTAAACCAAAAAAGGAAGCAACAGTAGCAATGTAAGAGCTAAGCTGAAGACGTGCCAGACATATCAAAGAGAAGCTTTTCCAGGTCAGTGAAGGCACTGAGAAACTGTTGTCAGTTGTCAATAGAGATCTAAGGGTAAGCTGTGGTTGCAAGTGAAGCATTTCTTTCATGTGCTCAACATCAACAGCAATAAAATAAAACTTATCTCATCTGTACTACATGGAGTGGATTTACCACCCCAAATTTATTGCCTGTACACTTTCTCTCACTCTTTCAATATGCAAAATACACTGTATTACATTTATCCTAGCATAGGAATGTATATAAACTCAAATACTAAGCAGCTGGCCCTAGTTCCCTGTTTCAGCTTGTTAGTCCTTTATTCCTCACCTGTGCCTCTGTTTTCTTAATTCAGAGTGCTGATGCATTTTGCAAGGCTCAATGCTGCATAACAAAAACTCGTTCTCAAAACATCTGAAGTTATTTCCTTCAAGGAAGGAGAAAGTTTATTGCTTATGCATCCAAGCAAAGCTGATAAAGGGTAACTAAATTTAAGCCTACAGTGTTAGATGACAATAGAACAATAGAAGTGCTCTCCTGAGATCTAATCCAGCAACAAGGAAAGTTAACATACAAGAGAGAAGTTAAAGCTAAAAAGAAGTAACTAAACTAGCCATAATTTTGAAATGCAAAATAAAGCTGTGCATGACTTTATTAGCATGTATAAGTAATACATCATATTTCCATCAATTTGAATGCAGGTAAACATACTGCTAGAAGAGCAGGAGCAATTCCAGCTTCAATTTGCACCTTCTCTAAGCTCTGACTCGCTGGCAAAGGCACACACAGCCATCAGGAGGGAGCACAGTCTCCTGCTAAACAGGTACCCATGACTGACTGATAGCAGTGCTGCTGAGCTCTAGAGATGGGAGGTTCAGCTTCTCTGGTGGTATATAATCTCTGGCATATCCTGGTAGGTACCACTCTGGAAGTATATATATTCTGAAAATGCATATTAATATAACAGATTATAATGTAATACATTATAATCTATTTTAATGTATCAATATATCATTATTAATATAGCTAACACATTCACACAATCTATACCTCAAGAAGTTAGCCTACACTTTCAGCAGGGCAGTCTTCCCCATTTATTAAAAACAAGTATTCTGTTCTTAATCCAGTTTAGCATTTGTGTAATTTGCAACCCAGCAGAATTACACAGCTGCTTTCTATAGACCTTGGACAGTATAGAAAACAGTAATGAAAAATGTTGCTGTAAATTAGCATTTAAACTCATGCTTAAGTCTGTCTTACAGCACACACTGAAAAGATGAAAGTATATGAAGAACACATGCAAGTTCAGGTAGCTGACCAGAATACATAATATGTTAATTGTAATCAAATATGGGCTTAAATACTGTTAATTTTCCCTCTGTCTTCTGACAAACTTTGTGTACCTCATGAGAAGATAACCAGATAAAATTGAAAAGCTGTTTACATCAACTGCTTTATACCTCCATCTCTTGCTTTGTTAACTCTGTAAAGAACAATAAAATCATTGCCCAGAAGCAGTTAAGTAATTCATCATGTTTGAAGAATACTCCACTTTGAACAGAAATAAGGCACTAAACAGACTGAACTGTGCAGTCCTAGCTCTGTCCTGAACTCTAAGCACAAGATCACTACTGATGAAATATGGTCTAACACCAAGGACCCTGAGCTGATACAAGTGAGTGAACTCTTGCCTCCTGATTGGCAGAAGTCAGTTTCGTTGTCAGTTCTTCCTTCATGTTTTCCAGCTGCTGTCGGAGCTGATTCTTATCATCCTCCAAATGCAGCTTCTCCTTCTCAAACTGCTGCTCCAACTCCTGCAGGAATAGTAAGGATGGAAGAAATATTAAATACTTGCCATAGAGTCATAGCAGAGTACAGGTGAACCACATGAGAACAATTCTTATTGACATAAATACTCTTGATCTCAACCAGAACTGACCTTTCCCTCAAATGCTAAAACATGAATATGTATTTCCTTTTACAATGGATGTCTGAATATTTCATTTTCTTTTATAATCTAACATCTGTGATAAATCAAAAAATAAGACAAACAGGATTTTCTTCTCAATTAATTCTCAAAATCATTACAACTATACCTACTTCCACAGTTTTGCAGTCTGAGTTGACAGAACTAGTTTTCACTTTTTATAGAATTACATTGATAATATGCATGTCCTTTAGCCTTTACCCATCTATTTCCTATGCATAATCCCCACAGAAAACAGTAAATCTTAAAATCCAGACTGAGCTCTGTGAAGTTTTTCAGGCTGGTACAATAAACGAAACAAAGCCCCACACCATATCTATAAAATTTACATAGAATCAAAGGAAAACAATTAGTCTTCAAGTTCGACTATACAGAAAGAATCAAGTAATAAATCCATTGTCATTCAATCTCTGTGGTGTAATAGTCGAATTACGAAAATAACTTGGAGGAATTCTCCCTTTCTTACATGAGCCTATGCTGTATATATATTTCTTATAAACCTTTTTCTTTTTTAAGGAAAACTGTAAATTTACACTTCAGTTTTACATCCCAAAGGCATTTTCAGGAGTATAATTTCTTTCACACAACACTTTAAAGTATTACATATTTCAGTAGAATATACTATATAATCTATTATGCCACAAAGTTTTATTGAAGAAAACTAAGGTTGCCAAGAAAGGCACTGCAGAGTCATGTCATACAAGACTTCAAGGTTTTCTATGCAGTGACAGAGGCTCCTCTATTAACGCCTTCCTCGAGGCTCAGGTGGAATGCAAGGCTTAGCATCGATTCAGTGCCTCCATGCAGCCCTGGGCTCAGCTTTCTGAGAAATCAGTAATATCTCAGAAACAGCTGTGAAAATACACAGACCAGAGCCATGCACCAAACAAAAAGTACAACGGTATGTATTGGTAAGATTGTGGAGAAAAGGACAGAGCACTCAAGTCTTAAAGAGAAAAACAGTAATGAAAAGATACATAAGTCCAAGGAAAACTGGGGTTTCCTCCTGAAAGACAGCAATGTAGTGTCATCTAGCTCACTCCAAGAAGCAACACAGGCCAAGCCTTCCTGATCCAAAACCAGAGACTCCTCAAGTATTTTGCAGGGGGTGGTAAGCACATTAAGCCTAGGAGTTTGTTAGTTCTAGCACTACATTAGGGTATGTGGTTGGCAATAAATTATTTCTGTGTGAACTGCTTGCACTCTCTCTTTGTTCATGGCACAAGTTGGACAGAGTGACAAAACAGAGGGTTACGCTGTCAGTAGCACATTCCTGCATGACATAAATCAACAAGTGCCTGTTTTCTTCACAGGGCCCAAGTCAGTCACCACATGGGACAAATGCTCCTTGCTCAATGAAACTCACTCAATTTTTCTTCAGCCTGAAATCTGCTGTCTGCAAAATTTCACTAGTGCTATTCATACCCTATTCTGATAACTGAGCAATTAGTTCCTTTATGATACTTGTCAGTACAGCTGTGCAACACTGCAAAATTATTAGCAACTCTATTTTCATAATCCTCCTATGAACTGATGCCATTTTTACAGCTCATTTTATAGATGGAAGAATTTAAGCAAAAAGAAATATTTAAGCTATTTCTTGAGTCCTACCCTCATTCTTTAGAATTCTCTTCTGTTCCAGTTTTTTTCAAATGGCTTTCCAAGCCCCAGATGCATTTCCCAGGCTTTCAGTCCCAATAAATCTTCTATCCCAAGGCTCCTGCTACCATGTTTCTTCCTTGTACTAAATTCAACTCTCCTCCACATTTAAGACTGACTGTTTTCCTCCTTGGATTACTCAAACATCACAACATGTGCTTAGTGAGACAGGTTTGACAGAGGGGACAGTGAAATCTGATTAAGATTTAGGATCAGTGGAATCTGATTAAGATTTACCAAGACCTTGATCCTGATATCTTTTCAGAGCTTAGTTTTCCCTTGTTAAAATCATTTCACACTTCTCACATTTATAAAGGTGTTCCCTATTTCAACTAATTTAATGATTTAAGAAAAAAATGTTTTATGATATTTTGATTTATTCTCAACATTATTTTAATAACAAAGAAAAGAAAAGAAAAAAACAAACCCACATCTTAGTGAAATAAAAGAAAAATATACCCAGAAATCCTTGAGACATTGTCTTAGTAACAGGCATCTTTGAAGTTACAAAGAAAGTAAACCTGAAAGATCAGGTGCACACATGTCTCTGAGAACTACTTCAATTACTGGGAGACAAAAAAGTCTTTGGGATTTATTAAAAATAAAACTGAGAAGCAACACACTAGTAAAATAATTCACAAAACCAAACCCAACCTCAGTCTGAGATGCACATCATTAAGTACAGTTGTGTTTCTTGGTATGTTTCCTCTGAACACAGCAGAGGAGCAAAACAAAACCTTGAATTAAACAATTAATCTTTATCCTCCATTTATGGTGTAAAGCAAAATTTGTGCACAATGAACATATAATCAGATTAGGAAATAATAATTCACAAATGGGCCTCTCATCCCAACAAAGACAAAGGCAATTTTGTGAAACAAAAAAGCCTTTCAGTTTCAGGGTTCCAGTCAAAGGTAAATGAATAGTTGCTGTACAGTGAGTGCAATTTCATGATGTAAGCTAGGAACAGCTGTTGTTTTCTGAGTACACACACAACCAAATCCTTACATATTATCTTTTGGTACTTCTGGACTGTGTACGAAAATTTTAAATAAACATTAGAGTAATGCAATCTTTCTTCTCTTTCAAAAGAGCAGATCTTGATTGATATGCCAACCCTGCTATATACAGGTCACAAAACCTGCGAAAACACACCCACTATACTCAAAAAGACAGTTATGTACATTGAGAATTTCTCTTCTCTATGCAAATGACAGCACAAGTGCTCTTTTCTTTTTTTGGCAAAATACATGTGTTATTTTAATAAAGGCTGAGCAGTTTCTTCAGAGAGGCCCAGCAGAACTGCAGGGAATTCCAAACCAAACTTGCCTTAAAACAAAACCATGCAGTACAAGGTTTAAACTGTAACATTTGATTCTAAGAAAACACAAACCTACCATCTGTAGTTTCTTCTTATCCTTATTAGCATTACTATGTGCAGCCTCAATTGCAGTATGGTGTTTCCATGCCAATTCTTCTAAGGTCTTGGAATGAGCCTCCTTTAACTGTGCAGCCTCTCCTTCCAACCTTGCTTGCAATTTTACCAGCTCCTTCTCATAATATTCACGTTGTGTCTCCCTTGCTTCATTTACTTTCTATAAAATACAAGTAAAAAATTTATAACAAATGGTAAAAAAATCTGAGCAGGAATAAAAAAAATACAGAAAAATATTACTGATTACTTTAATCTACAAAAAAATTAACTTCCATAAAAACAAACTGAGCAAACAGTAAGCAGGGACTACATCATTCAATAACTGAAAAGGTAGTTTCAACAGATCCATGCAAAGCAATATATCCTTATTAAAGATCTACTTTTCTGATATAGAGCCTACAGAGAATTTCGGTTTAGTATTTTCAAACATGTTCAGTGCATTTTCAGCCAATGGCTTTTTAAACTGTTCTTTAACCATATCACATCTGTCTTGCTGAGACACTTTAGATACATGAGGTCACAAATCAAATGAAATTGTTAAAAGGTGTCCAAAACAGTCTGAACAACAGCTAATCTGACCTCCCCCTAATCCCACTTTACACTCTATATTAGTCACTCTATGTCACTACATGAAATGTACTTGAAACATACTGGTCCTAGTCCAGTCATGTCAACCAAAAATTAAAACATTATCATTCTTTTTCTGAGAATTCTAGGTATTTTGCTTTTATTCAACTAAAGCCAATAAACTGTTTGACCTTCTCCAATGCCAGAATTTGCTGCCTTTGTCGCTCATCCAGACTCTGTGTTTTGCTTTGTAATAAGTTTCTTTCCTCTTCCAGCTGGGACAACTTTTCCTTTAATCTAGACTTTTCTGATTCCAAATCTCTGATTGTAACTTCTTGAGTCATTTGAGTAGCTTGAAGCATTCCAATGTGACCTAAAAACAAAACAGCTCTTTAAAACCTCACAGCATTGGTTTCATGCAATTGAAGTGCACATTCATACTCCAGTGGATTTCTAGAAGTACAAATCTAGTGGAAGTTGCATATGGATCTCCCTTGTCTTCACTGCAATGCTCATCTTCCCCTCCACTTTTCACTTTTTTAGGTTTATTGCAAAATGTCCAAGAACAGTAGTAAAGCACATGCTGCTGATGCTCCTTTCGTTTCAATTTCCCTGGTTCAAAGTTGTATATTGGCTCCCAAGAGAAAGCAGAAGTAGGCAGAACTATCAACACTGACACCATCTGAACAACTTACCCTGCCTGAAACTGCATATTTTTACCCCACGATAAGCTACACAACACAAAGCAGAGCATTAACATCTAAAGGTAAAGATGTTAATGTTTTATCAAACCCATCATTTAGCCAGCAGGGTAGACATATAGCTTTAGCTGCTGTGAGTCTTACAGAATTCCACTGTGCTTTTTTTTGCTGTAGGAATGTGACTAAAAGATGTAACAGAACTTGTTCTTTCAATAGTAAAACATGATCTAAATCCTTGCAGATTTTACTTCTTTACAAATAATTAAATAAAAACCAAACAAAAAGTCAAACTTCAAAGTAGGCAATATAACCATCTGTCCTTCACATAACCAGTGGGAAAAGTTTTAGGACTTCAGAAACTTATGTCCTTGTTTTTAATGTGTATCTGTATTATTGAAAATACTACCACTGGATAACTGACTAAAGCACTGAAATTCCTGGTTTTCTGGAAGTGGCTTTGGAGTGGCTGGCAGACTGTTTTGGAAAAGGGAGTGCTCCTAAGTTTGTTCAACTGAAAGATGAACGGTACTGGTTACTTAGAATAAATTATTATTTTTGTAATTGAAACTTCTAGGAGAGACTTCTTGTTTCCCCTTTCATTTTATTATAACCTTCAAAAATGACAGATTAGTTGGGTTTTAATAACAGTGTTGCTTTTAAATGTAAAAGAAACAGCTAAGAAAGTGGACAGTTTGCTGTTGTTTCTACAAAACAAAATCACTGAGCCTCACAATTCATTTCCATCTGTGGTCAAAAGCAAGACATGCCAAAAAGGAGACTTCTTGTCTTTGTGGGCACTGATGTGAAGGGAAGAACAGTGGGATACATAACAAAATTTGGAAATGAAAAATGCTTCAAAATTAATAGTAATTTCCTAAAAAATGCACATCTCTAATTATACTAAGCCCTAAAGAATTCTACAAATAATTTCAGCATTTTTGTTTGATAAAACTAAAAAATGGATGTGTAAAACTAAATATAATGAGTATGTTTAACTACTGTAATATTAAAAAAAAAAACCTTGTTTCAAAAGCTTGGCCATTTGAGAAAGGTATTTTAAACCCCAGAAAGTTAGTGTGTAACAACGTGAGTAACAATACAAGAATTTTGTCAGAAAGTATCATGCACATGCATATTTTATTGTAAGCACACACACATACACTGATCTAGAGCTTTTGTCCTAACAATACTGACACACAAGACAGGTTTCCCATTCCTCATGTTCTGCACAGGAGGTATGAAACACAGCAGTTAAGTTGGGAATCTCAGGACAATGGAAGAAGAATATATTAATTGCCCAAAATAGACTCAATACAGTGTTCTAAAATTGCCATACAAGGAGTAAACATTCTGTATGGTAATTAAGCATGAGGATTCAGTTTCTTTGAGGCAGGCTTTTTGACTTCCAAGTGTGAGCTGAAAATCAAGGAGATGGCAGTGGGCCAGTGTCAGAAACCATCTCCAAACAGGCTGGAAACCAAATACATCCCATGGTAATGGCTTGGTGGCAGCACTGTAAACAGGGATCCTGGTTCCTGTTGCACAGCAACGTACTGTAAAACAAAGATGCCCTGCTGACAGTACCACTGAGCTTGGCAACAGCACAGACACACTGGAACTCCTGGGAAAGCTAAAAACCTCAGTGCTGGACTGGATCACAGGCTAGCTGACTCCATGCCACCAGTAATACAGAAAAACAGCCTGATATTTAAGGTCATTTCCACTACATGGAAATGGCCTGGTGAATCCCTCCCATGCTTCTGCCCAGGGAATGAAATACTAATGGCTAATGAGTGTATATAAGGACAGGTTTATCCCTCAACAGGCTCAGGTCATGAATTCTTCTGAGTGCCTCACAAAACACCTTTTGGAGGGTCAGATTCTTATTTGAGAGACTAGGACCTTGGGCCTCTGCTGGCCTCCATATTGTCCAAACACATAGCCCAGACTATTCCTAGCCCTCACCTTAGCCATGTCTGGCACATGAGGCTCTCTTAGGCAGCAGATACACTCGGTCAATCTGTAGGAATTGCTTTGTTATTTGAAGGACAGAAATAAAGCCTTGACATGGGCCACATTCACACACCTAGTCTGAGGGCTAGGCCACATGTACATAGACAGTAGTAAGCTATCACAGCAATAGTAAATATAGTATACAAACGAAGAGTAAGCTATTAAAATGCTAGCAAGTTAACCCTGCAAAGTACTGTCTGTCTCCAAGGCCAACTGGCACAGTCTGGCAACATCCATCCTTCAAAACAAGGTGATCTTATCCAAACTGACTTTTGGGAAAGGCTCCGGGCTTGTGCTAATTTGTGTGGAAAACAATCAGGTATTGCTACAATTGGTCTAGCTGAACAAAGCTAAAGACAAGCCAAGGCCTTATTTTTAGGCTATGATCGTACCTATTGCATAGTTAGTTAAGTTGAAGTAGTTATGCCCATGCCCTACTACTCTGCAAGCAGGTAGTGAGACAAGGCCAAAGAGCAAAAACCTGCATGTGTACAGTCAGATCTTAAATCATTCTTTGCACCTTCCCATATGCCAACCAGCACAAAGGAATGAAGAGAACAGCTACAGAGAAAATCCTAAAGACTTATTATTCCATAAGCTGCAAGTATTCTGACAGTAGGTGTAAAGCAAAGTACCACAGTCTTAGCAGAAACTAAAAGCAACTGAAAAAAAGATGGAAGAACAAGAAGCATGTCTCAGTGGAGAACAGATACACAGCAGCAGCATTCTGTACAATGCAGTTCCAAGGCCTGGAAGATATGTACATGCCATACAAAGTAGAACATTTGGACAAATAAGTACATAAAAAGAGTCTTAAGTACAATGCATGTGATATCAAAAAAAGTTTTTTAAAAAAAGAAACAACAGAACTTGTCAGAAATTTCTATGGACAGCTTTAAACAGTCTTTAGGCACTTTAAGCCTTCGCAAGGCTGACAGAAAAAGGAAAGGCTAGAATAAAAGGATGAAGTTCATTTCCAGATTAAGTTACTGACATACATACTGGCTTTGAGAACAAGATCAGTGGCCTGCTGCTGTAAGCGCTCTCTAGCAGCTGCTAGCTCACTTTCCACTTCTTTGTGTTTGCTTAACAATGACATCTCCTCCTCCTTCACATCATCTAGTTGTTTTTGAAGAACCTAGAAGAAACACGTAATACCTGTTACCATTATATATAATCATGTAAATTTACATGAGCAATAGCTTAAAAGGTACAGAAAACACCTTTCAGCACCAAGTTTTATTCATACAAAAGCTAAAATAGCAGAATATTACTGCCATATTCATTTAGTATTATATGCAATGCTTCAAAGATACTTTTGGAAAAAACAAGATGTTTTTGGAAAAACATGCCATGGATTCATGGCATGACAATAATGTCTAAACTATAAAATGGTTTCTGGTATCTCAGAGTTCTTCACATTACAGAATACATTACATGTTCACAACAGTTCACAGTGTCCTTCATAGCAACTGAGTGTTTAGTACTGACACAAATTAAGCTGCATGTGGCTATACATAAAACGAGAGCTGGGCAATCAGTTTAATCACACATTCTTCAGGGGTGGGTGTTGGAACCGGCTGTTCTTAACATCTTTGTTGGCAACATGAACAGTGGGAACTGAGTGCACCTTCAGCTGAGTGCACTGACAACACCAAGCTGTGTGGGGCAGTCAACAAGCTTGAGGGAAAGGATATCATCCAGACAGGCATGAGAGGTGAACCCATGTGAACCTCGTGAAGTCCAACAAGGCCAAGTGCAAGGTCCTGCACACGGGTCAGGCAATCCCAAGCACAAGTACAGGCCATGCAGGAAGGAAAAGGAAATCTTGCTCTGTTTTAAAAAGAAATATAGATTTCTCACCATTTAAGCTACCAGAATAGTAAAGGGTCATTTCAGAAACTAAAACAGAAAAGAGAATTGGAGAAAACACTATACAGGACACATAATGAAACATAGCCCCTAGATGTCATGAGATTATGCATTTGATCACCTCATCCACAGTGATCAGAGTAGGACCTGACTTTAAAATCTGCTGTGAATACTGTACTAGACTGTTCTTTGGAAACAAAAGGAACTCCTCTATTGCAGGAATGATCAGCATACAGCAGGTTTCCTCTTCAGTGCAGCTTGCCAGAAACCTGTCTCTTTGATGTAGTCAATTAAAAGGCAAAAGTTCTGCTTTGTTAACTGAACGGACTTGGAAATGAACTTTTGGAAGGCCCCCCGGGTAACTGGAAAAATGTATTCTGAATGCAGCATCTGATAAAAGCAGCAGTCTTCTTTTACTGTACCCTGTAGCCTTTACACAAGAAAGAAGGATAGGCCAAAATATAGGCTGGAATTAGACAGTAAATGAGGAAAGTTCATGGCCCATCTTAGCTCTACCCAATTATGCTTGCAAAATTATATGACCATCACGTTTAAGTACTTCTGGCTTTGAAAGCTGAGAGCAAGCCTCAGCACAGCCACCAAACACGAGCAGAATTCTAGAATCTTTTCCTTCAAGTTCAGCATACCTAGACCTATGTGTTGCCAACTGAAAAAAAAATCCAGTCTTGCATTTCTGGGTTGTCTTGTCCTTCTTCAGGGATAAGAAACTTTTGCTTCTAAATATATCTGGTTTGTGTGGAAGAGTTTCTCTAGGCTAGGGGGTGCCACAGAGGTGGCTCTCATGAGGATGTGCTGGAAGGTGACAGAGCCAATGCCAGCTGGCTCCAAGATGCGCCCACCACTGGCCAAGGCTGGGCCCATCAGCAACAGTGGTAGTGTCTCTGGGATAATGTACTTAAAAAAGGTAAAGAATTATTGTACAGAAGCAATTGCAGATAGAGAATCAAGGAGTGACAGGAGGTGAGAGCAACAGCCCTGCAGACCCCAAGGTCAGTGCGGAAGGAGGGGAAGGAGGTGCTCCAGGCACTGGAGCAAAGATTCCCCTGCAGCCCATGGTGAAGACCAGGGTGAGACAGGCTGTCCCCCTGCAGGGCCCCACACCAGGGCAGCTGGGTGCCCAAAGGAGGCTGGGGTACCACGAGAAGCCCACGCTGGAGCAGGCTCCTGGCAGAACTTGTGACTTTGGGGAGAGGACCCACAATGAAGCAGTTTTTCTTGAAGGGCTGCACCCAATGGAAGGGACCCACGCTGGGACATTTTATGAAGAACTGCAGCCCATGGGAAGGACTCACATTAGAGAAGTTGGTGGAGGACTGCCTCCAGTGTGAGGGACCCCACACTGGAGCAGGGTGAGAGTTTGAGCAGTCCTCCCCCTGAAGAAGTGGCAGAGACAATACATGATGAACTGAGTGCAACCCCCTTCACTATTCCCCTGTGCTGCTGAGGGGGGAGGAGGTAGAAAGCTGGGAATAAAGTTAAGCCTGGGAAGGAGGAAGGGGTGGGAAGAAAGGGCTCTTAAGATTTGTTTTTACTTCTCATTATCCTACTCTGATTTGATTGGTAATAAATTAAATTCCTTTGCCCAAAGTTGAGTCCGTTTTGCCTATGATCGTCACTGGTGTGTGATCTCTCCCTGCCCTTATCTCAACCCATGAGCCTTTTGTTACATTCCCTCTCCCCTGTCTAGTTGAGGAGGGGAATGGTAGAGCAGCTTCAGTGGCCTCTTCTCATTCAGCCAGTTTCAACCCAACACACTAAATAAAACAGTGCTGGAGTTTAACCCAGTAAGCAGTTAATTATGACACAGCCAACTGCTCACTACCCCCACAGTGGGATGGGAGAAAAAAATCAGTAGAGTAAAAGTGAAAAAGCTCGTGGGTTGAAATACAGACAGCTTAATAGATAAAACAAAAGCCACATACACGCAATCAAAGCAAAACAAGGAATTCATTCACCACTTCCCACGGGCTGGCAAGTGCTCAGCCATCCCCAGGAAAGCAAGGTTCCATCACATGTAGAGGTGACTTGGGAAGATAAACACCATCACACCAAATACCTCCCCTTCCTTCTTCTTCCCCCAAGTTTATATGCTGAGTATGATGCCACATGTTACGGAATATCCCTATGGTCAGCTGTCCCAGCTGTGCCCCCTCCCAACAGCTTGGGCACCCCCAGCCTCCTTGATGGTGGGGTGAGCAGCTGAAAAGATCTTGACTCTGTGTAAGCTAAAGTACCCCTGTATTATCAACGTTTTCCAGCACAAATCCAACACATGGTGCTCCATAGGCTGCTATGAAGTAGATTAACTCTATCCCAGCCAAAATCAGCAACATACTGAAGATGTGTGCAGTATTTCAGTTAGTGTTTGTGAAAACATAATTAAGCATATTAAAATATAAACAAATTAAAAAATTATAAGATTATAAGCAAGCAGAAGTGACAGAGAATTAAGTTTACACACTCCAATTACCTCAACCTACCAGCCTCATGGAAAGATACCACAAACACTAAAAGAAAATTCAGAATCTTGGGAACAATATGTCACCTGTCTCACCTGAACATTGTTTTCTGCTGTACCAAGAGCCACCTGAAGTTTTTGGCATTTTTCCCGTAGACTGGCAGCTTCATCCTGGACCATTTGCAATTCAGTTTTAAGCTTGCCCAGATTCTTCCGTAACATACTTTCCTGGGTTTGAAATTCTTTTCTTAGCTCCACTTCTTTTTCTTTGCAAGCATGTAGACTTTCTGCTGTAAAAAGCTGAGATCTTTTCAAAGAGTCAAGTTCATGTTCATAGAAGGACTGTGCTTTGCTGAGTTTGCCTTCATAGTCCTCAATGAGTTTTTTTCTCTCCAGCCTTAACTCTTCAACTTTATTGTTCAAGTCTTCCAGCTCCAGTCTATGTAATTCCTCTAGTTTTTCCTGCCCCTTGCTTAAGGTAGCATTCTGACTCTGATGAGTCTTCAGAAGTTCTTGAATCTCAAGCCTGTGGGCAGCTTTCAAGTCTTCCAGAGCTGTACGTTTGTCCTTCTCATACTGCACTTGCAACTGTATGAAACTGCGTAGCCTTTCCTCAAATTTCTTTCTGATCTCTTCTACTTCCCTCGACATGGTCACGACACGTTGGACATGCTGAGCTTCTGCACAAAGCTGCATATCTTCAACTCTGTCCTTATATGCCTCAAATTCTGTCAAGGCCTGATGTTTCATCTTTTTATGATCTTCTAGTGACTCTTCCAAAACTTGGATCTTTCTCTTGAGATCCATTTCTTCTGCCACTTTACTTTTATACTGCAATATCTTCTCTCTGGTCTCTGCAAGAATTTGTTGAATTTCTTCTTCATGAGCATCCTTAAGGGCTTGGATAGCTGCTTCATGCTCGTCATTTTTCGTGTTCAAAGCATATATTACCTGCAAACATGAAATAATATTATATTAGAGAAACGACATTCTAGTTATCTGCTAAATTCTAAGAAAAAAAACCACCTAGGCATTCTGAAAGCTACTTTGTCTTTCTGGCTTGTTTACACCACACAACTAAAACACCAAATGTTATTATGACTGCAACTGCATAAATACTGTATTAGTCATGATATTCTTATACACCTTGTAGAATAGTTTTTCTATGCTCTTTAAACCTCTAATTTTCCTGATGAAAGCTTTTGTTTTATATGCATGTTGTTGCTGTAAATACCACTGGGAAGAAAGCACAGTCAACACATTAAAATAAAAAAAAAGCACCAAAATTTATTTTAAATAATCAAAAGCATAGTTTAAAAGACTTTGAATAGAGGTTTTCTGCTGGAGAATACCACACACAGTATATATTACTACAAGAAATTAAACTGGAACAAAAGCCAAATCTCAAATCCATCCTTTCCACATGCTAACCAGTCTTAAATATTTCATTTCAGAAACATCTAAAATGCAAACACTGGTTGTTTTGGTTTGTAAGCATGATGGTTGCCCAGATACAATTTCACTTTTGACAGCTTATCTAGCAGGCATTCTGTGTATGTGTATGTCCTAAGGTCTAAGGTCCCTCACTACAATAAATTCACCAACCTCCCACCTAGTAGGTCAGCTGAAAGAAAAGTTCAGCACAGGGCAGCCAACAGTCTGGGGAGCCCAGGGAGCTAAGCAGTTCAAGAAGGCCATGAAAGCAGCAAAAGCACCATCTTTCAGTGAAGTAGATACATCCTGTGGGATGTTTCAATTGCACCACAACATAGTAGATCATCATCCTGGTTTTTAACCAGGAAGTATAACTAGGTATCTGTGTATGTATGTGTATAGGTATATATGAGTGAATAAACTATTCATGCAATAAGTGGTGTTAATGCAATCGTTTGTGCTTCAAGAACTCCAGCAAATCTCCCCACACGTTACAGGCAGCAGAGCTACAAAACACATCTGAACAACAAGAAAAAGGTATTCTGAGTAGTACACCTTAAAAATGAACAAGTAGCAACAAAAACGGACAACAAATAAGCATCAGTGGATACTTTTTTTGATGAGGACAGAACGTAGACTATTGGCATTCAAGAAGGCAACAGAGGAAGACTACGCTGACTTGCCCTCAGGGCTGGGAAATATGAAGATGGCTCAGAATTGCTCTCCTGGCTCCAAGCACAAAGTGTTTTCCAGACTAGAGAAAGTGTCTACAGTCAGGTGTTCAGACAAGCTAAAAGGCACAAAAGAGTTCTCATAAGTGATAAAGCAGATTCAATACTTTGGCCATTTAATATAATGAGCTTTGTTCTCTGGTAGTTTTTTTGTTTGGTTGCTTTAACAAAAGTCCAGACACTGTATTCTAAGTTTATGCCCAAAATAACAAACATACCCCCTTCTGTTACCTGTGCCACAAAACCCTAAAAGGACAGGCTTTAGAATAAAATAGGAAAAAAAAAAGTTCTGAAGCAGTATTCGTGGCAAAAACCCTAAACAGCTTCATCTTTATATAGCAAGGAAATAACCTTGAAAATATCACTAAAAACACTTTAACTTATGCTAATTAAATTTTTCTAACTAAGTATATGCTGTTTAATGAAAGAGCCAAAAATATAGGTCTTGCATAGTTTTGGTAACTGTGCTTAATACAGTTTATACCACTGCAGGCACCAAACAGACTTTTGGCTTTCTTCCTCACCAGAAAAAAATAATCAATTTCCTACTGTGAAGGAGCTTCACAGTTCAGAGACTCAAAAAACACCAATACATCATAAAAAATGACAACAAAACCATATGCAATTCCATTAGCAAAATCACAACTATCACTGCAATGCCCTTCACCCAAGGTTTCAATCTTTTATATTCTCATTGTCTTTGTCAATCATGGAATCATAGAATCATCAAGGTTGGAAGATACCTTTAAGATCATCAAGTCCGACCGTTCACCCAGCACTACCACTGTAACCCCTACACCCTGTCATCCAGACCTAGGCACCTCCTATACACTTCCAGGGATGGTGACTCCACCACCTGCCTGGGCAACCTATTCCAGTGCCTGAACACCCTCACAGGGAAATTTTTTTTTCTAATATCCAATCTGATTCTCCCCTGTCTCAGCTTATGACTGTTCCCTCTAGTCCTCTCACTGCAGGCATGGCAGAAGACACCATCCCCCACTGCTCTACAACCCATTTCAGGTAGCTGTAGAGAGCAACGAGGTCACCCCTGAACTGCCTCAAGACTAAACAAACCCAACTCCCTCAGCCCTTCCTCATACTAGATGTGTTCTAGACCTTTGATAAGCCTTGTTGCCCTTCTCTGGACACACTCCAGTACCTCAATGTAATTTTTAAAGTGAGGGGCCCAAAACTAAACACAGTACTCGGGGTGGGGTTCCCTAGTCCTGCTGCCACACTATTCTTGATACAGGCCAATATGCCATTGGCCTCCTTGGCCACACTGCTGGCTGATACTGAGCCACTGCCAGCCAGCACCCCCAAATCCCTTTCTGATTAACTCTCAAGCCACTCCTCCCCCAGCCTGCAGTGTTCCATGGGGTTGCTGCAACCTAAGTGCACAACACTTTGCCTTACTGAACTTCATTCAGTGATGCCAACAGTAACTTCTGATCACAAAGCTTTCGCCTTCCTCCTGTCACCAACAGAGTCTCAGCTATTGGATCCCAAAGGTTTGTTTCCCTGTCATTTTAATGGTGTCCAGTCCAGCACTCAGCTCCTTTGTTCATAACAGAAACACTTTGAAAACTGAAGGTTTGGGGTTTTTATTAAATGTACATGCACAGTCTAGCATGAATAGGCCTTAGTTTTGGTTAGAGACGCTAGACAATGTAACTTACAAGGTACTATAAAAAATAAATCTCATACTGAGAATCTGGTTATTGTAATAAGCATTTGCAGAACATTAGGTAAAATCCCATGTTTAAAACAGCCCTTGACCCCTGTCTTTGTGCATAGAAGTACCATAATGTTCTGCACCTCAGGCAGTGTTCCAGTCTCAGGCTATGCAGCACTATGATCTGCAGAAAGTATAACTCAAAGTATTTTCAAGGGTATTATGATTTAGCAGTGGGAATCCCATTGAAAATTTCAAGTGAAAAATAAGCCTATATGCAATGCCAGTTTCAGAAGGTATCTTTAAATTGTCACTGACTTGCTCCTTACAAAAAGCACTGAAAATAAAGAATTCAGTCCATTCCCTGAATGGACATGTGTATCTTATGGAAAATGTAAAAATAGAATAAAATGCATGCAACTGAACATTGTATCATATGTTCTACAGCAGCCTGAATTCCAGCTCTACCAAATTATTATAGACCTCAGTAATTCTAAAGAAATGGAATAGCTGTATCAGATTTTATCTTTGAGAATTTGATGTACTGGATTAGTACAGGAACATGGGAAAAGAAGTCTGTACTAACTGAAGCAAAAGCAACCTAACAGCATGTCAAGGAAATGAATGCAGAAATTGAAATACCCTGGAACAAATTAATATATTTAAAGTTCTAGCTAAAATAAATAGCTCCATCTCAAGCAAGTTTCTGAAATCTGAAAAGCAGTATGAAAAAGCAGTAATGTTGCAAACACTGGAGGTAGGTAGATAAAACAAGCTTTGCACTCTCTATTTTTAAACCAGAGGATGAGCCATTTCCTAAGCATGCTTGCAAATGCTTTCAAAAATGCTTTCAAAAAATACTAGCAGCTTTTCCAGTACAAATGCATAATACTAAGAAGCATAAACTGCTCCTTTGAGGAATTTATATTTTTCCAGCTCCACGCTAAATGCATCATACACATAGCAATTCTTATCAGATGACAGAAAAAAAATCATTCTTTATTGTACTTTCTGCCAGCATATCATTTCAGAGGTGAAGACAGAACAATGCTCTCTCCAAGGATACTGAGATTGCCAGCTAAAGCCCTCAATGCTTTTTATACAAATCAGTAACATAGTTAAATATTATTAAGATTCTACTAAAGTACTATGTGCCTTGGCCTGAAGAACTACAACAGAGTAAGTTAGTAACGATAGCAATAATAACCTTGTTTATGTCAATAATTATTGGAGTGTTTTGCTATATTCTATGCAGTAAGGCAAAGCAAGTCAGTCGCTGCATTAGCTCAAAACACAGTCTTGATCTACGTGGAATACAACCAACCATCCGTGTTCCACACTGTTTGTGCCTGAAAGATGAAACTTTGACTATTTGGCTAAGAAATACATTTTACTCCAAACCAGATGTTAGGGTTTGGAGAGCTGACCAACTCTTGCATGGTCAGCTGCACTTTGGTCAGCTGCTCCTGCCAGCAACTCAGTCATGATGGAATGCATTTCTCATTACAAATGTGTAATTCACCTTAATGCTAGTATATTTTGCAGCACAGAAAACCATATTCTATGATTCCATGAAAAACCTCCAAAAATGTGTGGGGTTCACCTTCTCTCATTTTACATGAAAACAAATGCTATGAGAAAAAAACATCACTACACATCTTTAACAAACACCAACTTTATGACTCTGGGTAAAAACCCCTTCATTTTGGATGTAATGAGTGGGTCCCTGGGTCAGAACACTGTATTTAGCCTCATTCAGGTGGTGTGTTCCCAGTGCTGCTGGGGTGCTGCTCCCTGAAACACTAGTTTGAAACTCCAGAGACATCCCAAGATTTTGTCAGTGCTGCCCATCTATTGAATGAACCACACAAGTACAGTGCCAACAAGGAATTGCTTGTGCATAACCTGCTAATGATTCGGAAAACATGGACCTATAAGCCTGACCTGCCCTTGCTGTCTACGAGTAGGTAAGAACTGCTAGATGCAGGAGGAAGTAAAGATATACTGGGAAACAATAACAAGTGCATCAGGATGCAAACAGAGAAGTTCAGTCTACAAAATCAACAAGAAACACCAGAAAACTTCCAGGCATTATCATGAATTAATTTTATGTAGACAAGTAACCTCTATGATAGTCCAGAATTATAATTGTTTTTGTTAAAATGGGTATTGCATTAATTTTCCTCCTTTTCTTCCTGTTGACCAAACTGCCAAATAATGAGAAGCACTTAAAATTTATGTATTATGATAAATGGTCAATTGAAGATAAAAGAACCAATTTAATACCAAAAAAATCCATTTGTTTTACTGGACCAATTTCTTCTCCTTAGTACATTATAAAAATGAAGTAATACAAGAAAATACTTAGAAGTGACTTAAAACAGTCTTTCAGAAAAGCTGACCACAATCACAGAGAACATTCTTACAAATGCACACAAAGTATAACATGTATACCAAAACAAATCCAAAGCCCCAAAATCCATGTATGCCCATTGTCTTATTGGGTTGGTTTTGCTTTGGGTTTGTTTTGTTCCAATTAAAAAACCACAAAAAAACCACAAACACCC
>NW_008653242.1:38829-56142 GCF_000695815.1 Acanthisitta chloris
TGGAAAAATACTGCAAAAGAGAAGACGCTTGTCAATCCAGTCCTTTGTGTTGCTGGTAACACAACAGAAACAAGCCAAGAACTTTAGGTCAGGACTGCTTAGACATCACAGAAAAGGTGGAAAGAAGGCACATGTTCTTCAGCTATCTGGTTCACTGGGCCAGTACATTAGGGGCACAGTGTGATGAGCAGGAAGAGACAAACAGGGTCTGCAGCTGTAAAAGGAGTGTTCCCTGCCAACAGCATCTCCCCGAAAAGCTGCTCTAACTATATCAGTCTTCCTTTGAGAAAAAATTCACAGGGGGCAAGATCTGGAAATTTTTTCCTAAAAATACACTTTCACAGAAAATTTATTTTTAACTATCCTTTACACTATTTATTCAACAGGCTTCATGTGTTAGCTCAATTTATGCCTAGGTAAAATTTATTCCTTTGCTTTATTCCTTTAGAAACACTGAAAACAAATACTGGATTATTTTTATTACAGCAACTAGCTTTCCAAAATAATCTCTAATGACTTCTGTTCACAATTAATTACTTAGAGAATGATGCCATGAAGCTCAGCATAATTTCCAGGCATTGAACATTAACAGACAAACACTTCTACATAAGGCTCAGCCTTTGCATGAAAACAAATGACACCCATTTTTCATTTTCACACTTGTTGCTAAATATTTACACTTAATTTTCTATAAAAGAGAAGCCTTGATAAGTCAGGGGCCGTGCACTGTTCACTAACATCTGCACTGATAATAAAACACAGGGGAAAAATCTGATGTGCTGATAACCCATTTCTACTTCCAGAACTGCCAAGTACAGTATCACATTTAACTACCAGACTTACAATCCTTCCTGTGTTTTGCTTCTTTATGTATGGCCTACATTGACATATTAACTCTTCTTAATTATTTGTCTGAAAAATCCCAGTGGTTTAAAAGATTCACTTCTATTTACAGTTCAGCATAGTTACAAATTATTACAGGGCCTGTACCTTAAAATTAATTATCAGAACAAGGCATGTCACGTTCCAATTAATCACTGGGTAGGGGATTTCCTCACCTGAGGAACAGATGCAGAGCTTGTCTCAGCACAGGGACAGAGTGGTCAGTGTGGCCAATTCGGTCATTCACTGTGGCCCTTTCCAAAAGTTGTACCAGACAGCAAGTAAGAGGCTTTCTGGGAGCTAATCAGGAGCTTTATGTTACCATAGCCTATCTTGGAAATATGCATTTTGTCCAAACCCAGGAACAGCAATAACCAATAACAAGCCAAACAGGTAACAGAAATCAAAAGCATGTCAGCAGGTAAAGCTACAGCTGTAGAGCACTCCGTAATCAGATTCACAAAAGGAACACATTACCTGCACCCTATTTTACAGCCCAGCACACCGAGCAACAACATGAAGATGAGCTTCACAAGTTCAGAAGCCATGCTAGTCTGCTGCTAGTCAAGAGTGCTTTGAACCTCAACTCAGAACCAGTACACAACAACATGTGATCTTCCAAGTGATTTTAGCAATCACTAGTGAACCATCAAAGAGTTCACCCACTACAGGGATCAAGTGGGCAATCAGGCTACATTGCTCCTTCCGCTCCAGCAGCTGAGTGCTTCCAAGACTGGGCCTCACCAGTGAAATACTACCTTAGGGGGACAAAAGGGGATTTGACAGAGGCATTAGCACATACATGAGACTGACAGAAAGAGATACTTGGGGGCAACTCCATTTCATTAAGCAGGGCAAGGTCTTTGACTGGATGTGGAGCCACCACAGCAGAACAGATGGCATCCTGATATGGTTAGTAGAAAATTCCACTCTTTTTCTTACATGGTTTCTTTGGATGTGCTGCAGAAAATGGAGAAGTGGGATATTTTCCTCAAATTACAATAGAGAAAAGTAATTTAATAACTGTACCCAGTTTTCTGAGGAAAACAAAAGGGCAGATGTCACTTACAAATATGTATCAAAATACAATACAAAAGAGGAGCCTGTAGTTCTAGTTTGTTTCCTGTCCAGAAAATAAGATGGTAATAATGCAGACACACAATGTTTGATGGAAGGGAGAAACAGGAAAAAGCACTTGCCAATAAGAAATTTGGACTGTCACTTTGGGGAACAGGTTAAATTGTTATTTCTCCTAAGACTAGGAAAAGATAGAAGAGCAGAAAAAGGAGAATAAATACAACACATGTTAGATACAGTATGCAGGCCCGATGTCCTGAAAGCTATTCTAATCTGGTTTCAGGACTTTCATAACAAAGTTACTTACAAAACAAGCAAACAACTTAAATACTTGTGAAATACAAGTTTGTTTTATAAATGTTTTTAAGAGAATCACGATCTGGCTAAGGCATAAGAGACATGCAATGCTGCACCACCCAAATCAGGAAGAATTTCTTTCACTGAAAGGTTGTCAAGTATTGGAAGGGGCTGCCCAGGGAAGTGGTGGAGCCACCATTCCTGGAAGTGTTCAAGAAACACTGGGCACGGCACCATGGCCTAGCTGATATGGCAGTGTTCAGTCAAAGGTTAGGCCTCATGATCTTGGAGGTCTTTTCCAACCTCTATGAAATACAATGCAACCTTCAGAATACCTTCAGTTAGGCAAAAACTCAGGTACAAACCAAGCGGATGTGATGTCACACAAACAAGAAACACAGATTAACTGCAAAGAGCTATTTCAGGATAACAGCATAGGGCTGTGAGATATGGGTTGGATGTTCGGTTGAATAACACTCGACATTACTTCTAGTCGGTGGCTAAGATCCTGTTAAAGAATGCTGCAGATGGACAGGCTACTGGCCAGATAAAATTTAACTAATTTTCAGGAGTAAAACATCATAGCATTATTTGCACAAACTTGAACCAAAACAGTTTTTCCAGGAGGAAAAACTTAGAGTTGAAGACCTTGACAGAAAGATGTGAAGCAGCTGGATACAGGTGAAATGCACCTCTTTACTATAAACCAAATTAGGGGAGACGTCACCAATAGTGCTTTGCATGACCTGGCACTTAATCCACCACTTGGCTACTACACAACATCTATTTCCAGGAGAAATGCTCAGCTGTTCTACACTGGCACTTCTGGCTCTAATGGAGTTACATAAGTTTAGTGCTCAGCAATCCAATTCTGCACATTCACACCGTGCTGTTCTCAACTAGACCTATTTCTAAGCACTACATTACCTGCGTGACTAAGACATTTAGTCTTGTTTGCTGCATGTAAGTTTGGTTTCTGTGCCAAAGTAGAAAACCAATTTGCAGAATAAGTCAAAAGAGGGTTTAATACAAGTTTCAACCTGATTATGACATCAAAAATATTTTCATGATTACAGATTTCAATACAACCCAAGAATGCATTGCAGAAAGACTGTTATGAAAGAGGAAAACAGAGTTTAGGAAAAGCTTCAAAAGTTAATTAAAACAGGAGCAAATACCAGCAGAAAATAGTTTAAATGCTTTCTAATGGCTCATGGAAAATCAGCACTTACTTTTCAACTTGGCCAATACTTGTACATCAAGCTAGGTGGTCCCAAAGCACAGACTTGTTTAACTGATAAGGAGAGCTCTACTATAGAAATGTTACCAAAATACAGCAGTTATTTACAAAGCTTCTCAGACTACTGCAATGCTATGACTTAAAAATTATTTGATTCATCCCAAATCATCAGCATTGTCTCAGAACTACTTAACAGAAGATCCACTGACACTGTATTTCTACCTGCTTTAATTACCTGCTATCCGTAGTAAGCTGCTCTTTTCCAGTTTCTGTATTTTGTATCATCAAATTACATCTTAATGCCCATTCAGGCCACAGTCAATGGCGCTGGAATTTTTTTCAAGACTGAATCTCATTCAGGAATTTCCCTCCCACTCTGCATTCATCTATTTTTAAAAGGAAAAAATACTTTCTAATTCACCACTGCACACTTTATTCCATCTCTTAACAAAAAATAATTCATATTTCTCCATGAAAGAGCACCCACACAGGAAAAACAGCCTTTTGGTGCACAATATAGGAGAGAAAGCACTGAAGAAGTAGGACCAAATGGCTTAAAGGATGACATTCACAGACACTGAAGTGATGATAGCCCAAAAGGATGAACACAAGCTGAAATTTTCTGCAGAATATATTTCAACAACAAATCCATCACACTTAGAGATTCTCAATTTAGAGTGAAAAAAACCCAATCATAGAAAAGAAGTAAGATTAGTCAGTTGATTCCATTTACTGTCTGAAAGCAAAGCTCAACTTCTTCTATTTTATTGTAATATCAATCCTTTTTTTTGAAAAGGCCACTACAGAAAATGTCTAACACAGCCAGAAGCAATTATATTGACATAAATTATATTTTAAGTCTCCCTTTTTTTTTTGTTAGATTTGGCTAAATTATTCTTCATACAATCACATCTGTACTTTCACCTACTTCATTTTCATAAGAAAGAAATATTTAAGTCATATAGTTATCTGCACTACATTGAAAAGTAAGACTCAAAATAATCCTGTCTAAAAAACTACTGTCCCATCTCCTTCAAAATCAATTTCCTTGCTTTATCAGACAAGTTGACGTTCATTATAATTCAAGACTAAAAACTTACTCTTAAATTCTTACCTATTCCACCTCCAAACGTAAATCCCTATTAACTTTTACCATCTGAAGTGTCATGCTTTTAAACATTTAGTTTTCACTACATGTTCATGATAAAAAGCTGACTGGTCATTGACTGGTTTTGGATTTCTCCATACATGGCTTAGCTAGAAACACATAGCTCTTACATAACTCAGGGGATGCAAGGCAAGTTGTCCTGCTCATTAGAATGAAAGAGATTTGGTTTTATCTTTTATTTAGCAAGGGAGTGAAGAGGGGAAGGCAGGGGTGGTAGAGACAGAACTGCAGAAATGTAAAGCCAAACAAAGAATCTTCATTTCTAAATCTGCTCTAGAGGGTATCCAAAGCAATATTTCTGACTGCCATCACTTGAAAAATGTCACAAGTACTTCTGGATAATTGTAAATTAAGTTGACAGTAAAGAAAGATGCTCTTTTTTCCTCTTTGTTTACTCGTAAACCTGAAAGCAAGGCATAGTCAGCATTATTACCACTCACACAGTCCTCAGGTGTTGAGCTGATGAAAACATTAGCAAAAGGTTTCTTGTACTCCATTCTCCCCAAAACCAGCAGCACTGTATGACAAGCCAGAGAAAAGGTCTTTCCAGTTTCCTCTTCCCCATGAAAACAAAGTTCATTTTTGCACTCTCTCTGCCTGCAGGTCTTTTCCTCTCAATGTTTGATCCATTTTGAGTTTTATTTCCTCAAGAACTTCTGCATATTCTATGCAATTCCAGTACCCAATGGTTCCTCACAACAGGAGATCAAGCAGGTACCAGCATACAACTCAGCCTCTATGGAGCAAAGAATTCCTCACCAGTATTTTCAATAGCACACTGGAAAACAAGTCCATTTCTGGCTCATAATTGTCTCCCCACTTTCCAGGTTTGTTTAACTGAAGGCAAAGCATGGAGCCTTCCAAAAAAGTATGCAGCTATGCAGGAAAGAAATATTAGTGAAAAGCAGATACTGCAAGACTCTCAACTCAGTATTTTGATCTCCAGCATTTTTTCACTTTCTAAAAGGCATTAACTGCACGGATGGACATAGACATACAGGCTACTGGCCAGATGCAATTTAACTAATTTTCAGGAATAAAACGTCTCTGGGACTTTTAATGGCAATTGCCAATTTTCCAGAATGAAAAAAGGAAATTCCACCCAGAATCTTGTATATTTGTGGATTTTTTAATAACTGCAGAAGACTTTGAGCTACTTCCCCAGATATATCATAATACCTTGAAGCAACTTCTCTTCCCTTCCAGATTTTAGCCAAAAGAATAAAATCCATGTTCAAACTCAGGACTGATCACTAAGCTTCCCTGTTTTTCTTTTTTAATTTAGGTTCTAGAGGCAAAACCAGAAAATAAACAGAAGGTGGCACAGCCACTTTTGCTCAAATCACACCAGTCGAGAGTCCAAGTTTGTTCTCACAGCTCAGCCCGAGATGAATCTAGGACAAGTTTGCTGTGGCCTACTGGGACACTTTCCAAGTAATCTACAGGTATCTATCATGCAGTGAAAAGAAATTGTAATTCCTACCTACATCTCAGTATTTACAAAATACTGGCTATTAATTTTGACATTTGACAGCCACAACTTATAGGTTCAACACATTGACTGTTATAGAAACAAGACGTATATAGAATCACAGAAGGGCTGAGGTTGGAAGGCCCATCTGGAGGTCTATTGCCTATTGCCTTATCTTTTCATGAGACACCACTAAGAATATGCCTGCTCAGTCTTCTTTACTCCCTACCATCTGGTACATACACACATACATAAGATCCCCCTGAGCCTTCTCTTCCCCAGGCTAAACAGTCCCAGCTCTCTGCCTCTCCTAACGTGACAGATGGTCCAGTCCCTTCATCATCTTAGTGGCCTTTTGCTGGACTTGTTCCAGTCTGTCCATGTTTCTCTCATAGTGGGGAGCCTAGAACTGGACCCAGAACTCCAGGTGTGTTTCCCCAGTGCCGAGTAGAGGGGAAGGATCACCTCCCCTGAACTGTTGGTGATGCTCTTCCTAATGCAGTCTAGTATGCTGTTGACCTTCTCCTCCAAAGGCACATTGCTGGCCCATGTTCAACTCGTGGTCTGTCAGGACCTCAGGGCCTTTCCTGCAGAGCTGCTTTCCAGCCAGTCGATTCTAACCACGTAGCTGCTATGCTGCCCCAGATGCAGGCCTGCACTCCAGCTTCCTGTTGGTGCATTCCTCCAGCCTATTCAGCTCTGAGGAGCAGCACACCCATCTGTTTTATCAACCGCTTGTCCCAGTTTTGTGTGATCTATAAAGCTGCTGAGTGTGCACTCTGGCTCACTGTCCAGGTCACTAACAAAGATGTTAAACAGTACTGTCCTCATTATCAGCCTCTAGGGTACACTAGGGTACACTGGCCTCCAACTGGGCTTCGTGCAGCTCACCATGACACAAAGCCAGTTTTTACTCCACCTTAGTGTCTGCATGTCTAGCAAACACCTGGAGAAAACCCACAGACATATGATAAAGAGCAATGAGGATGTAACCAATTTTAAACTTCCTTAAAAACAGTCCCACAAAAAAACCCAAAAAACCAAATCCACTTTTTCTCCTAGTCTCTAGTCTATCTCCTTAAACTTTGTGCAGTTCCTTCCACCACCAGTTTTCTAAAATACTCAATAAAAAAAAAAATTTAAAAAAGCTTTTACTATTGCTTCTGTTCTGCAGATTATTTGGAAGCTTATTTTATGTGTACTTATATTATAAATTATTTGCCATATTTTCCTCTTTTACAATACTTACTTAATTCTACATAAAACAGGAGACATGAACTCCTACTTGTCCAGCAATTCATCATACAGAATTCTGTAAGTAAGACTATTGAGAGTTTTTCACTTCCAACAAATATTCCTCACACATGATGGGTCAGTCAAACAAGGTACTTCATCAAAACCTCAAGTTTTGGGTGTGATGAACTATCGTAAGAAGGAAATCTGTAATAGCTAATATGATAGAGAAATATCATTAAAGGAAAACCAAGAAATCTTCTTTCTTCACCATACATGACCTTTTTTTTTTAATTCAGCAGCAGATGAGAAAATAGTAGCAATCTTAAATCAAGGAATAAATATGCATCAAACATAAGTAGACTTGGAAAAAAAAAAGAACCACTGAGCACTTGCGTGCAACTTCACATTAAATAATTAGCTCAAGGCCTCCAGCCTTGAGGTGAGTACAGGTCTGTATCAGGCACATGTCAGTTTATATATATTCAGTCTCTCAAACAAACATGCTTAGTTCCAGTTACTACTGCAAAAATCACCCAGGGTTTTATGCAAAAAGGGAAACAAACAAAAAATAAGCTAAATTAATGGCAAATTGCAATATAAACAGTTAAGAGAAAGATTTAGAAATTATCTATGTTACTCATAGACAAAGAATACACTCACAGAATATTGGGAAGTTATTCCAAGGCACATTTTAAAACTATTCTTTGTACAACACAGCTCTCAATACACCACTTATAGGTCAGTGTAATTATAAATGATGTCTTAACTCATTAAGAGACAGCATGGAACAATCTGATATTCAGACCAAAACATTTAACAATCAAAAGGAAATGTGCTAAAAAGTTTTCAAATACTTTTTCAAAACTGAATTTCAAATTTAGCTGGCAAATACCATTTCTCCTTTGGCCTGCTGGTGGGTTTTTAACATCACTCTTATACACTAAGCATCTCCAGTGACTGAAGCACCAGTCCTCCCATTACACAGACAAAAAAGGTTCTAAGAAAGACAACAGATTTCGATATTTAGTTTTCTGTTGAGCTTTTAGCAGTTCCTACCCCTAATTCTAACCTACACTTTAAGAGAATTTCCATTGCTTTCTACCTACAGTGTAAGGGTTAAAGACTGCATACAATACAGCTTGCAAAACAAAACCTCTTTCATGAAAGCCTAAGGTTATTTATGATAACATTAAAAATGAACAAGCTGAATACGTAACAACAGAACTATGCACATTTCAGAAATGTCACCTTTTACAGGTAAGAAATTAAGCAAGTGCTTGCACCTTGCACTTCTTAGCTTGCTATAGAGTTTTCAATTAAGTTCTTACTACACCTGCTATATTTTGGGCAGCTTTTAATCACATAACCAGGACATAAAATACACTATAATTCCATGTAGAGTTTCCAACTAATTCACTGAAGTGCCATTAAAATTGAACATTAGTGATTCCAATGTATCATCATAAAGAAGGAACATTCTAAAAAGACAAAAAGCAGTGATGGATTGATTACTAAAAGAACCCCTTGTACTTATCAGAAATTAGATTTGCTTTGTACTCTCGTTACAAAAAAATAACCCAAACCAAAACTGCAACACAAGCTAAAGAAATGTGATCATCTGCATTTCTCAGGCCACATTAAAAAAAGAAAACTGAAGTTTTCAATGCTTTATGAACATCTGCATGGACAGAGATACGAGCTGCTTTGTAAGGCTCTGGAGCTACATTACACAACAGTTCCATGTCTGGTAACACTATGCTTACTTCAGAAAGCATGATGTGAAATGAGTTGCTAACTCTGAAGCCCTCTAATCCATACACCCCCATATCCTATACTTGTTGAGAAGTGAAATCTGCACTGTAGCTTCAGCTTCCAACCCTGTCCCAGTTGCCTAAGCATAGCTTACAATTACCTAAAAATAAGCTCTGCTGTTGACCATACTACATGATTTCTGTTTGAAAGCAACATAGTTTTATTTAGAAAACAAGCGTAAGTATAAACTGAGGTGAAGGTGTAACCACCAGGAAATGAATCTGTTTCAACATCTGATACTGCCTAGTGGGACCCTCGGACAGCAGGTAACCCACCCTTTATAAAGGCAAACAGTGTGTAAGAAAAGAGCATTACACCCCTGAGCCGTCATGCAATAAATCAATGACTTCAATTAGAAAGTCAAATTCATCAAATTGATTTTCACACAAAAGAAGACATATGAGCTGACCAAAAGAGATGTATGATTGAAAATTCCTCTGTGATAAAAGACAGACTTGCAAAAATTGTCTTTCACAGCTCTCTAATGAATAGGAATAACATAGGTATTCATTCTCCATTCGACTGGAAACAACTACTTCCTGCTGTTGCAGACTCATCTGGGATATACTAGCAACCACAAATCAATACCCTTGTGCTGGGAGAGGTGTGGTGGTACCAACAACCAATCAAAACCCCCTTCAGTTCTGGCATGCTAACCTCTATCAATCAGGTTCTGTCAGAGACATATTACAAATCCGTAGCACAGTTAGCTTTAGGCAATCCCAACACAGTTAAATCTTGAGACGCATACTGAAGGAAAAAAGATTTAGTGACAGATGTATAAATTCCCCAATCTGCTTCCCTGTGAGAAAGGATCCAATTTACCCTCTAATCACCTATCTAGAATATAGCTGACACATCTGCTATATGATTAGACCTTAAATTGCTGCAAGGAAAACAGGATAGACCAAAGGGCTACTCTCAAGTTGTGTTTTAGTCTCAGAGCTCCATTTCCCTATAGATCTATTGTTTGAATATTTGCATATTTGATTTTAGCCTTCCACGTATATAGATCCTTAGAGATCTTCATTCTACAAAATTATTCCATATACAAACAAATGAATTTTGGCTCAGCAGAGTGATATTAAGCTGAGAACTTCCCAAAACAAGAAGTAGCAACACCTGAGTGAAGAAGCAGGATGAAAAGGGCAAGTCATCTTACAAACTTGTGTCACTGTTTTTGGTTAATCACTGAAATAAGTGATTTTAAGAAGTATGTCATTTCAAGATTCAATTTCCTCTTGTTTTGAGAGCTACAAGGGCTTGTGAATCTAAGATACTTTGGGCAACATCCAGAAATAGAACACATACCTTTAATGAATTGTATGACAAGGCAATTCCATTTCTAACTTTTTAGATCCTTAAAAATGGTAAGGATGCAGTTTTTCAGGACAGAATAGTCAAGTATAAGCCCTGAAGGAATCAATGAAGTTTTCTATGGGATATTCCCTAAATCAGCTTTAGAAAAATCAAGCATGAATCATTCTTTCAGAGTCCTGACAATATGAATGAAGTAGTGCTGCTCATTCAAATATTCTCAAAAGTTTCTTAATTTGCTAACTGATGGAACTCTGAAAAATACCAGTGCTTGTTTTAGTTTTTACTTGCCAGTTTTTTGGTTGGTTTTGTTCCGTTGTTTTTTTCTTGCCAGGCCTTTGGAAAGACACTACAAAATTGCATGGCACACACTTTGAGAGAAATAACTCACCGCACTTACCTTCACTGTGTTCAGCGCAATCAATGTGATAGCTCACCACACTGACCACATAAAAGGATCGGGAAATTGTAGTTATGTAAGATGGGTCTCTAACGAGATCTTGCTAGTAGGAAAATGTACTGGTTTGCATAACAGGATGTAAACCTTGGCTGCTGTTGGTGTCAGTGCCAGTGAAGCTAAGACGTGGTGGCAGCACCAGGGCCGCACGGGCTGACCATCCTGCGCTCGGCAGCTCCCGCCGCCCCCACGGCCAGAGCGCCAAACAGGGCAAGAGAACAGCTCAACACAGCCCCAACACAGCCCACAAAGTGCCAGACAAGGCTCCTCTTCACAAGTCTTCCAAGAAGCGCACGTACAGCCTCACACTTCACTGAAGTGGATCATGTTCTGCGATAAAATCAGCTCTTGCAGATGAACTTACAACTACTCTCAATTCTTTGACAAAGCTACTGGGTTTTTATGCTTCCCTGACCAGAGAATTGTCTTTATTTCTTTCTGTACCCTTAAACAAGTTCTTAATTTTTTTCTAAGAATCCCTTTTCTATACATGAGAATAGACAGGGCTCAAGAGTAGTGGCAAATCTAGAGTTAAATATAGCACACGAGTCAGGATCTCAGCAAGGTTTTCTTTAAGGGATCACATTTATCAAAACTTATTATACGCACATACAGAAGCTACAGTTTATGATCAGCATGTACTTTGTTTGATAACCTATAGTGGAAAGGTATGTGATTTCTGCCTCCAACATGAACAAACTAACAGCTTTTCTAAAGCAGGAAATGTAGTTTCCCTCAGGACCAGGCCTATATGAAAAACCAAACATAAAACAGACAAATAAATACAAACCAAACAACAACAAAACCCCAACCCAAAACATTTTAACATTACCATTAGAGCAAAATACTCTATTACGCAAGCAGCGTTGTCAAAGTATAACCCCAAACCAAACAATCAACCAACCAAAAATCTCTACCCCAAAACTCCAAACAAATAAATGAAAAAACCCCAAAACACAACAATCTGGGATTTGAAATCTAGTCTATTCCAGAATATCAACACATAGCTGTGGAAAAGAATGCAAAGCAACAGAAGCTGAACTTGCTTCAGGCTGTTCACTTGCACAGGGAGTACAGAGATACTTACTAAAGCAGTGCCTGCCCAAACCTAAATGATAAGAAATACAACCACACACATTATATATTTGGAGGTAACACAGAATACACCTAATATGCCAAATTCCCATGTATACCTTTCCAATCCACAGGATAGACCATTCATAAGGTGCAAAGCAGAGCACGGAAATAAAGAAAAGCAGTCAAGAATTATGGGAGTAGATAGGCCCACAGAACATTCCTACTTCAGCTCAAAGAACATGTGAACTGATTTTTGGGTGGAAGTCCAGTTTCAGCATAAAGCAAATGGACGTAAGCTTTTAAAAGAAAAAAAAGGGGGGGAAGGACTTTTATGACTTTTATGGCATAAGAATTTAACAGAACTATAAGTTAACCCAATAACGTTAAATACAAAATGGAAAGTTAGTGAACACCCCAACCAAAAAAATGGCTCAGAAATGTCACATAAATTTCTACTATTCTGTGGCACAATATCAAGGTGTTTTATTTAATAAATAAACTGTGTTGACAATACAGGTTAATACTGGGAAGAAAGACATACACAGATTTTCAAGGTGTTTCACTTTTTTTCACCTTTAAACATGTAACAGATTTCTTACGATTACCAGCTACAATGAACTATATTTCTTTGAGTGTGAAACCTATACTTATAATTAAACAATGCAGTTAAATAAAAAAATTCAAATCCTTTACCCTAATCTTATTACAAAAATAATTTACCAGTATTTTCATTTGCCAGATTTCAAAAGGACAAAGACAGTTGCAGAAGATTACTGAAATACATTTTAGTACCACCTATCCAAACACATCAGCATCCATACTGCAAAATACTCAATCTGAGAAGGCAGCGTCAGACACCCTTTACTAAAAGTTACAGCTTTCAGTCATGTTGTGAGCAAAAACACTGTTCCATTAAAAGTCTTTGGATTACAGCACACCTGTTTTCTAAACACAGTATGGTTCGGTTTTCTAGAAATGAAATTTTAGGAAACTGGCTGGAAAGATTACTTGAATCTCATAAAAATGAAAATGGAAAGCAGGTATTTCTTATAATCACCTCATACTATTTCTTGTAGCTAAGAGGTTGTCTTTCATTTAATGGCAGCATCTCGAACAGGAAGGACTTCATAAACTTTTTAAGAGCAGCTATTTTTAAAGGCTGTCATTTTGAGCCTAGCCAAGTGACAACCTCAGCAAAAGGTTGTTCTTCCTCCTAGCCTTCTAGATTCAGTTTGGAGAGCCTGACTGAGGAAAAAGAACCAGGTAAAACACATTAAGTAGGACAAGATGGTGAATAGATTTAGACTGTTTTTGTTTCTTCTAGTTATTTTTGGAACACAATGCCTTTGGTTACTGGTATGACATCAGTCATTAGAAGAATTCATAGAAACCTGGCTTACTACTTCTATCAGCCAAGAGACATACACATCTGATTTCATAACGCTATGTTGAGATTTGCTGGGTTTATTTAGCAGTAAACCTGCAAACAGTAAGGAAAAAAAATAAAAATCAGGGCAAGGCCCTCCTGCTCAACACAGTTCAAAGGAGAACGAACCTTTCAGCAGCAAATTGAAAGGGTGGGAAACAATAGTATCACTCACAAAATGACTGCATTTATTAAAGCCAAAGCCCAAGTTCAGAGAACCACAGAATCATAGAATCATCAAGGTTGGAGGAGACCTCTAAGATCATCAAGTCCAAACATTAGCTTGCCACTCTGCGGGACCCCCTAAACCATATCGTCCAATGCCAGATCCAGGTGCCTCTTAAACACTTCCAGGGATGGTGATTCCACTACCTCCCTGGGCAATCTATTCCAGTGCCTGAACACCCTAACAGGGAAAGAATTTTCCTAACCTCTAATCTGGATCTCCCATCTGAGTTTATGGCTGTTCCCTCTAGTCCTCTCATTGCAGGCATGGCAGGAGAGACCATCCCCCACCTCTCTACAACCCCTGTCAGGTAGAGAGCAATGAGGTTACCCCTGAGCTGCCTCTTCTCAAGGCTGAACAAATGCAATTCCCTCAGCCATTCCTCATATGACATATTTTCAGTGCTTAGAAACTACTTAGGGCTGGAAGTTGCTGTACCAATACAGTGACTTATGACAACACTTCTACACATACTAGATGCAGTATGCCCCTAATTGTACTTCTACACATTAAAAAATAAAGTATGTGTGACCAATAGGTTGCATGACAATACAGAAATATTCAGTATACAAGCAATGCTGTTGCTAAATAGTTTTACCATGTTTGAAGAAAGCACAAAATAACTATTTCTGAGACTAAATTGCAATCTGACTTCTAAAGGAGTGGTTAAGTCACATCACTTCGAAACAACTTCTATGCACATTCATGGTATTCCAGATACCAACAAAACCAGAATAAAACCCAGACTGTCTTCTGCTGATACGTTTTCTAAGACTTACCAAATCCAAACTCCTTGCAGGACCAAGTACTTCAAAGTGGTGTGTCCATGCTAATTTACAACTGTACAAAGAAATCAACCTATAAACACCTTGTACAGTTACAGAGGGTTCGACCATTGATTTCCTTTTTCAAATATGCATAAAAGACTCTCCAGTTTGCAGCTTCTGCATCTGGAGGAAAGCATTTCTAAATTATGTTCTTAACTCTGAACTGGCACTTTATTGATTTTATCTAAATCAAGAAAATTGCAAAAGCAATTTCATAATGCAGCACTTAGCCGAAAACAGTAACAACAAAAATCCCAAATCAAAATAAATTCCAAATCTTTCTTAACTTTTTTTCCAGAAGGTTTATATCTATGTAAAGAGCAGCTAAAGGTTGGCAGGTTTTAAACTTCAAGGATGTTACAATATCAGGTTTCATGTACAGCCTGCATGTTCTTCCTTCCCTCCAAATTTTGACACGTTGATATTTAGTACTAACACTGAATTTTGTACTAAAACCCTTGCTTTCAGGTTTTTCTTTAAATATCCTTAATGTGCTGATGTTTTGGATTTAACAGCTGAAGTACATACCACAGTAGTAACATCTAATAGTTTTCCAGCTCCTTATAACTGCATATTATTTAATTATAGCAATGAATAAGCCAGAGAATACAGATAGAAACATATACTCATTTAGGCTGGAAAAGATCCTTATGATCAAGTCCAACTGTAAACCTAACACTTACAAGCCACCACTAAACTGTGTCCCTAAGTGTCGTATCACATAATCCATGCTCTCCCCCAATTTACAGGTTGATTATTCTTTTGAATGTTTGTAAAATGTGGAGGCAAAAACCAACCCAAACCAAAACAATCCCAGAGAAGAATCTCTAACATATGCACAAGCATATTAAAGAGGCATTTTAGACTAGTAGCTTATGGGAATGTGTGATCAGAGTTTTTCAACAACATCACACTTGCAGTTACACACACATACAGAAAATATCCTTAGAACACTAAGCTGTCAGTGGTCGCAGAAAAACTGTGAGTTACTAGTAACCAATAAAACTACGTGGGTGGAGAGCAAAGGAATTTCATTTGAGTATTTTTTCTGTATTAAAAATATTTTATTCTTGTCCTACTTCTTTCTTCTTGATGTCTTGTGATAAAAGACTGTAAAGTCATTGACCTAATTCACACATATCACAACACTGAGCTTGAAAATATACCCATATCAGGTCCACACAGCACCCCTGCGGTCTCACCTTGTAGATTTGCAAGGATAATAAATAGAAGGACCACTTGAGGGATATACGGCCCTGAGGTCTTCCAGCTATCAGAATAATTAACTTATTTCAATTAGTCCTGATTGGGAAATCACAGCATTAACTAAACGTTCACAGACATCATATCAGGACTGTCAACTTCATTCTTTTTTTTCTTTCTTCCCCCCCCTTTTTTTTTTTAAAAGATGCCTGATTCTCTTTTTCAGAAACAAAGAGCGCATTAACTAAAACACAAATTCCGTAATTTTTGTCCTACAAAACATGGAAGGTAAGAAAGACCTCTTCAGATCTAAATTAGAAGTCACAGCTGCTTTAAAGCAACTCTAAGTGCTTCAACAACCAAGTATTCAGGTAAGGACAATAACTGATGATTTTATGAACGGCTGAAGAAGGTACTGAGAGCCCAAAAGCTCTACTTACTTCTTCCTAACTATACCAGATGGTATTAAAGCCATGACATTTTTACCCAGTTCCATCTTTGTCCTTATACAATCATGGGCACAGAAAACTTCTCTTCTGTGAATATCCCTTGCTAAGACCATAATTACTGCAGAATATGGACACAGTTGGAACAGCACATGGACAGCATCAGACAGGGAAGGTGGACAGACCACACTAGCATGAGTTTAAAAAGAAAAATCTCAAGACGCTTTAGAAATATTTGGTTCCTTCAGCCTCTCCCTTCTTAGAGGACTTACTTCAGCTATTTTTGGAATAATTAACACAAAATTAAATATCTCCAGAGAAATGTAAATCAATTGAATATCTAATATTACATTTTTATATCTTCTAGTCCTTGAAAACTATCTTTTAACATAATAACATTTATTCCCACATTACCAGTCAGAAGTATATGAAAAATATTGACATTAAAATACATCCTTAAATCACACCCGCCTCAAAATTTCAGTTCTTTTCATGCAATCCTAGAACTGCCAGCAAATATTGGCCTACTGCCAATGTTAACACACGTTGGAGAGATGACATAAGGCTGCTTAAAAAGCTAAATCCCAAGTTTTTACAAAACTGTTAACGGCATCAACTACCAGATGACAGCTAACATCAAAACAGTTCTACAGGGAGTTCCAGATTCTCATTTCTTCCCCATTTTTAAGGGCTCTTTTTTAAACTTTTCTTATCATCCTATGTACAATGAACCTTCTGCAAGAGGTTTAGTTGTTTTGTTTCCTGAGGCAGAATACTTCCAAATAAAAACTGACAAAGTTTCACTGGAAACATTTTGTGAAGAATTATTAATATAAGTTAAACCTTATAGCTCTTACTTCCATAGAACTGCATTCTGTGATAGCTGAGGGAGACTGATAACCATCCTGCAAAAAGAGTCCATACAATCAGAAACATAAGCATCTGAATTAAAGATCATCAAATTTTCTCTTTATTCTTTGAAATAAATTTACTATCTACATCCCCTAACTCACTGGGTTAACTACACCATTAATGTAATTGTCTAAGTACTACTCTCTAACACAGGAAAACAGAAAGAAAATAAAAGGAGAAATTAAAATTTAGTTTGTGGGTTTTTAAAAAAATACATTTTCACAAATTTAGACAAGATA
>NW_008653242.1:56178-60663 GCF_000695815.1 Acanthisitta chloris
GGAGCCTGAGATTCTAGTTTCCTGTTTACTGAAGTATGGTGTGGTTTGGGTAACTTTGTTGCCTTAGTCTATTAACTGAGCTTTTTTGAAGCTTTCCAGAACTGAATCATCTAGCTCTGAGCATGTACCAAGATAAAACATTAGAGTTTTGCAGTTTTTCAGACAGATAACCATAGAGTTACAGATCATCTACATGGCACATACAGACTCTTCTTCCAGAATCATAAAATTGTTGGGGCTGAAAAAGACCTTAAAGATCACCTACTTCCAACTGCCAATGGGCAAAGACATCTTCCACTAGACTGGACTGCTTAAAACCCTGTCCAGCCTGGCCTTGAACACTTCCAGGGATGGGGCATCCACGGTTTCTCCAGACAACCTGTTCCAGTGCCTCACCACCCTCACAGCAAAGAATATCTTCCTAATATCCAATCTAAATCTATCCTATTTCAGTTTAAAGCCATTCCCCCTTGTCTTATCACTACACGGCCTTAACAAAAATCCCTCTCCAGCTCTCTGTATGCCCCTAAAGGTAATGAATGAAGGGCAGCTCTAAAGTAATCCCTGAGCCTTCTCTTCTCCAGGCTGAACTTCCTCAACTCTCTCAGCCTGTCTTCATAGGAGAGGTACTTCAGCCCTCTGACCACTTTTGTGGCCTCCTCTGGTCTTGCTCCAGCAGGTCCATGTCTTTCCTGTGCTGAGGACCGCAGAGCTGGACACAGTACATCAGGTGGGATCTCATGAGAGTGATGCAGAATCACCTCACTCAACCTGTTGGTCATGCTTCTAGTAATGCAACCCAGAATACTGGGCTGGTTCTCTGGGCTGCAAGAGCAGCTTGCCCAGTCACACAGTTTCTCCTCAACCAACACCCTGAAGTGTTTCTTTCTCCTCAGAGCTGCTCCAGTTAATGTAACATTTCTGCAACTAATATCATGCAACCAAACCAATGCTGAAGATTCTCATTTTATAATCCCAGCACATATCACATGGTTATTCCACAAAAGTCAAAGATTTATGCTGATGTCACAAAGCTTGCAGAACAGACTTTGCAGACACATTTAAGACATGGATTTCTCAATCACAAATGCTCAAGCCACAAACTACATGCTGAAAAAAACAACCAAATCCAAAAATCCCAACAAAACCAAAACAAGCCACTTGAGCTCTTCTGGCAATACAAAAAAACTAATGCCATTCTCTCCTGTTGATGTAAGCAGAGCAGCAACTTGCTTTCTGTTTCTATTCCAGCTGCCTTATGCAAACTAATTAAATATATATGCATATTTTCATCTGCAGCAGGCATAACTCAACAGTGCATTAGCACTCCTGCATGCAGGAGTACAGACACATATATGCAATCTCATAATCGCAGTTTATTTCTTGTTGGCTTTAATCTTTGTGTCAGATGCTACTTTATCCCAAACCGGTACACAGATCTTTCAAAACGCCTGAAAATAAGGAGCTTATACTGAAGAGGAAGATCTAAAATTGCTTCAGTTACAATTTACTGCAGTCTTTGAACATGACAGGAAGTATCATCTTATTTTTTAAAGCTGCATTTCTAACTACTTGTTTTACCTTCCCCTGTGAATTAAGCATATTAAAGTTAAATCAAGTAAGTCTTTCTCTCCTGCCCAAAAGTAAAAATATAGTTAAGCACTTCAGAAGTGTTGTGCTTAGTGAAATTGATTCGTACCCTGTTTTGCCTCCCTCTGAATTACTGATTAAATCCAGTTATTAAATAAATTTAATCTTTTTGTTTGTGTTCCTGTATTGTTTTGACTAAAACATCAGATTCTCTCTAAGCAATGTGAACACATAACAGAGGACTCCTAATTTTGGAATTTTACATTTACTTCATGAGTGACCTGCATCTTCTGTGGGGAAAGCATCTTCTTCTGCTCCTACTCAGAGCTCACAACACAAATTGTACAAGGATAGCCAAATACAAGCGATTGAGAAACATTTCTTCTGTCAGAAGACAGAAGCTGTCTGGATAACTGTGTGTATTCCTTTGACAATGCATATTTGGATTTCCTTTTACTATACTGTATTGATGGTTTCTTTTGACCTGGTAAAGTGCCTGACTTCAGCTCCAAATCCACACATAGTTAATCTATCTTCAAAGAACTCCTAGAGAAGACTTGGAATTCAAGAAATAAATAAATGGGGAAAACAGTTGGAAGGTATGTAACAAGTATCTCATACATAAGACACTAAACAACTTGAGAAGCACAATTAAGAAATGGTATTCCTAATAAAAAGTTCCTACCTAGATTATTGAAGAGGAATTTTATATACAAATGCTAGTAAGTATTTGACAAAGCTAGAACAGCAGAATTTGGTCAAAAGATGTTAACAGAAATATCTCAAAATCTTTTTTGCAACAGCTTATTTCCAGACATCATCTGCAAAGTGAAGTTAGCTCTTTGACAGTTAATTCTCATACAGAGAAATTAAGTATTGTGTTTACATTTTCCCCCTGTAGCTTGAGTCCCTTCTCAAGGATTAATTTCTGCAGCCAGCTATCAAGTCAGGCTTCAGATTGAAGAGCAAAAAGTTTAGATTATAATTTACCCAGAAGTGTCTATACTTCTTTTAAGCTTCCCATACTTCCTTTAAGCCTTCCTTTCTGAAAGGCCAAGTAATGAACAGAAATGTAGGACCTGAGCCCCTTAACTGCAAAACCATCAAAAGTGCATATCCACCTTAACGAAATTAATGTTGGACAATACTTTAAAAGTCTTCATTTTATTGCTGCAATAGGTGCAAGAGCAGCATTTTCATATACAAACCAGTTTACACCTAAAAATACTATTAGTCATTCCAGACCTTCACTCAATGGAAAGATCACCTGATTTTCCAAGTTTTCTCCCTAGAACATGAAAACACAAATGCACACACTAGAACATTGCCAGAATCTGCAAGTCACTGGGAAACACATACAACATTCCAGTCCTGCAAAAGTCTAATTCACTTGCAAACTTGTAGAAGCACATAGCTTGTATTGTTTTAAATGCACAAGAAGACAACTCATAGCTTTTATCTGCACTACTCTGAAGTCTTTGGCAGCTCAGACATGCACACAATACCTAGAATTTTAGATGAACTCTACTGTGGATCATTAAAAAAGCAAAATAATGAAAAAACCCCAGTATTTACTTTCACCCTCTTCATGTTTTCCAGCACAGAAGTTCAAAATATTTCATCACCATGAATTTAAATCCCTGTTTAACTCACATTCACCTCAAGGTATCTGACGCATAATGACTGAGTGCACAGGGCACATGTCCAGCGATGTGGAACTCATAGGTATACACAAATGACTCCACAACAGAGGTGGAACTCTGTTCCTGAAATAAACTATAAACTGCTGGGTAAATTCCCAGGGAGAGTAAGGGAAATATATCAAAGGACACACACACAAATAAAAACTGTTCTGTGAAAATACTACTTTGCTTAGGTACCAGGCCTTAAAGTTACCCCGAATCACATTTATCGTCTCCAGGTGCTTTTTGCACCTTTCAGGGAAGACAAGCCTGTAGCAGAATCTTTAATATTTTAACTCATGATTTGTATGCACATGGAATAAAACCAAGGAGACTCTTCAGTCTATTTTAGCTCAACTTTTCTCCTTATGAAATTAAAATTGCACCGATATTAACACAGAAAGCAATTATGACTCTGGATTCAAAGACAGAATGCCCCTCAGTCATCAGTTCTCCAACACATCAAGGAGCATGGTGTGCCATGATAAATACTATTTTTAACTAGTCAGTGGTGCATCAACTGTACATAAATATGAACTGTCTCCACTGCGAGACTGCCAGCAGTCTTCATTCTCTTCATCCCTAGTTCCAACGAAATGTCACCTTCATCCATTTTAGCACACATTTGAAGAATACTAGCAGTTCCCACAGTGCTTTAAAATTACCTTTAAACGTTTTAGCTGTGTAATTCTCGACAGAAATGATTTCTCCTGCTTTCCCTTTAACAGAGATTATCTGCCTCCCATTTCTTAAACAATGCTATTCGCCTACAGCTGGAGCATCACACGAGAGAGATTACAGCACCAAAGCAATTCTTTTAAGTTATTCTAAGTAAATCACAGCCACAATCACGTCTGAAACACAGGGCCTAGCAGCCTCGGCAATAAGCCTTAAAAACACCACGCAGCTTGACCCCAGCCTCTAACAAAGATAAAATGCATTTTCTAGGATGGGGATGACATAATGAAAACTGTTCCATCAGCAACACCAGACCGGAGATTTTCTCACACTTCACCATCTAAGGCATGCAAGCTATTGCAGGATAACAGGACTGGGCAAGCGAAAGGCGAGCATCACTTGAATCTCTGTTTGAAGCCCCTCGGAAAAGCGCTTACAAAAGAGCTAGAAGAGAAGCTCCGATTTTCACAGAACGGCTATGGAGCAGCAGCCCAGCGCTCAGGGACCCGCTCGCACACCCCGGACAGCCGCGCCG
>NW_008653243.1:0-208 GCF_000695815.1 Acanthisitta chloris
CCCCCCTCCAGCCTATGATGTGGACTATACTAATGATGGACTCAAGCTAGCCAGGTTGGCAACAAGGAGAATGGTTCATTGCACTGTTACACCAGATGGCCCGACCCAAAAGGACCAGGGATGGAGATTGTAGTGGATGTACCTTTAAATTGTTTAAGCCATGATTTTAGTTGTTTGTTAAAGGAATTACTATGATACAGCAGGAACC
>NW_008653244.1:0-4488 GCF_000695815.1 Acanthisitta chloris
CAGCCCATCTCTCCAGCCTATCCAGGAGGAGAAGCATCTGCTGGGCTGAATGAGTTGGATAAAGCAGGATGTGCTGTGGCTGGAGAGAGTGTCTCTCCACCCATCGGTGAGAATTTCTACCTCCTGGTCCCTGAATGTTTATGGCTCAAGGCACAGCTGCTCTGGGGCCACCTGGTCTGCACACTCTCACCCAAAAATCCCTCAGGACTTTGCCTCGTGTTTTCATTCATGCTTTAAAGAGGAGATGCTCCTCCAAATGCAAGTTGGTTTGTATGAAACACCTGCAGGGTGTGAAACAGTTGTGGGATAGCACTGCTGACCCCGTGTTGAACCTCAGGACCTGAAGCCCCTGAGAATTCCATGAACTGCAAAAGGTTCAGGGGAGCTGTGAACATGAATTTCTCACACCCTGAGTGGCTACAACTGAGTTATTGCAGTAGTCTAGGAAAGGCTGGAGATGCACATCCCTGACATCAGCATTCAGGTGGCTGCATGGCAATACCACATGGAAATAAAGAGGATTTGTTACCAGCACAGGTTACAGCTCCAAACCTCCCTCTCTTTCCAAGCATCTTGTATTCAGAGCATCACTGCAAAAGCAAGAGTGGAAATTTCTCTGAGGAGAAGTAGCATAAACCTGATTTTACATGTCATTCAACAAATACTATCTCTGCACCCCAGTGCTGGTGTTCCCATAACAACAGAGGAGATGCTCCAGTGACCTTGCTCACTGCTCATCTATAGCCTGAGCAGCAAAGGAGAACCAAAGCTGCTGAAATACTTCCAGGACCCTCAAGAACCACATCCTTACCTCATAACTCAATCTCAAAATACACGTGCAATAACACTTCTCTTCATCCAATATTCATTTAAGGAGGTTTATATGTATGAAAACATAAGCTGATAAAAGCCAAACCAAAAAAATGTAGGTTCAAAGCTGAAGAAATAAAAAATTCAGGCTGACAAAAAACCCCTCACACCTAAAAGAACAAATTTTGTAGCCCTTAATTTCTCCTGCACCACAGTGCACTTCTCATATTTAGTTCCATCAAGAAGTCTTGCAGCTCTCTACATCATTTTCCAAGGAGGATAAAGCAGAAACACAGTGAAGCTTCAAGCACTGGACAGAAAGACATAAATCACATCACATGTGATGAGCTGTAGGGGTGAGAATCCAAGGTAAAACAATAAAGGATATTTGTAAAATAAACACAAGCAAAAGAAAACCTATTTAGGTTAACTGGAATTTCAGCAAGGAAACAGCTAACACATGCTCAGAGAAACTTGTTTTTCCATGAAGAATTGAGATTTCTTCCAAGGGTTGACACCTACATATATGCTTTGACAAAGGTCTGTCCCATTAGGTCATATACCCACAGGCTGTGGAGTTAATTAGGGATAAGTTTACTTAATGATTCATCCATTTATTATCCATACCAGCCCCAGAAAATAAGGCAAACTCTTCTTCATCCACACTGCTCTTTCCCATACTACAACAACTCCTGCAACTCCTTCCTCATCCCAAGCTTAGTGCTGTTTATTAGAGGAAACAAAGGCACCACAGGTGATCCTTGGAAACCATTTCCTAACACAAGAAAAGACCCTGAAATGCAGCATCTCACAGTGCACACACTTCTTTCCATGGAGTAAAACAGATGGAAGGAGCAATTTATCAACCTAACAACCTAACATCAACGTAACAACCCCCTCCAGCACCCAAGAACTCCAGGAGATTGTGGGTTTGAGGTTGCAACATGAGGGAATTCCAGAAAATGCCAATCCTTCCTCATTTGTGCTGCAGTCTGTCCCTAGGGAAGGCTCATACTGTACTGTGGTCCCTCCCCACTGGCAGCTTTGATGGGGGAACGTGGTACCTCAGCACATTGACCTTTCAGTTGCCTGGCACTGATTAGCTGTTCTGAGCAGGAGAGCCATAACAATGCTGTCATGTCTGGGTGACAAGACTGGAAAGGTCTGACTAGACCATTAAGCCACAAAAAATCATCATCTAGATGATGCATTAGACTGTTAATGGTTTAGACTTGTAAAGAGGGGAAAAAAAAAAAAAGGTCACATAAGCAGAAAATGGCACATGGAGTTTATTTCCTAACAAGAGATGTCATAACTAATTCCCAGGCTGCTTACAGAGAAAGATTAGCCTGGCCTCAGGTGCTTGTGCTGGTGACAAAAAAAAAAAAAAATAAAAAATTAAAAATCAGCAGGTCAAAGCAGCAGCAGCTGATCTCAGCTCTGCTCTCAGGCTGATCCTGCCATGATCCCACCACTGATAGCCAGAGAGGGATTTTTCACAGGGCAAGGGGAATGGCTTCACACAGAGAGGGCAGGGTTAGATTGCATATTGAGATAAATTTTTCTCTGTGAGGTGCTGAGCCACTGACTCAGGTTGCCCAGAGAAGCTGTGGCTGCTCCATCCCTAGGAGTGTTCCAGGCCAGGTTGGATGGGGCTTGGAGCATCCTGGGCTGGTGGGAGGTGTCCCTGCCCAGGGCAGGGGGTGACCTAGATGGCCTTGAAGAGTCTCTTCCCACCCAAACCATTCTATGATTTAAAGGAATACACCTGTTGGAAGAATCCTGTCTTCCCAGGTGTTCAATCCTGCTCCTATCTGCCCCAGACCCAGCAGACACCAAGGGCTCATCACACACAAATCACATTTTCCCTATGTCTGGAAAGTGAAATAGCATCTCTGTACCTACCAAAAAGGAGGAAAACCCTTCACTCCTCAGGTATCCCTTGTGTAAAAATGGGAACAAACAAATAACAGTTCATCTAGAGCATTGCAGGATTTATTAATCCTCATGTTAGTTGAACTAATTAATAACAGAAGAGTCACCGAGAGCAATTCCCCAACAGGATTTAGCACCGAATTATGAGAGGAATTGTTCACTGGAACTTTATTTAGCTAAAACCTCTTCTCTGGCAAGAAATTCCATGTGCAACTTGCCCTAAGCTTCATCCACATGATTATTTTGGGATGAGGTGTATCTGCCCTGGGGGACTCTGTGTTACCCTTGGGATGCTACAAGCAACACCAAGCAGGAATTTCATTTCCTTTGCTCTTCTGACACAAAGACTTTTGTCATTTCCTTGGTCACACTGTCCTGGCATCAATCCTAAACATGCACCAGGCAAAATAATAAGCACAGTACATGTGCTCCAGGTTGATTTGAGATCAGCTGCTCTAATGTGAAGCTGAATTAGACCAAACTGATGCAGCTCAGAAGAGTTTTCAAGGTTGTCTGTCTCAAAGAAAACTTCTACACAGGGCACAAGTGTAGAACAACTCACTGATGAATTTGGACTGATCCCCAGGAGCAAGAGAGGCCCTTGATGTGACTCTTGTAAGAGTTAGTTTCCCAAAATGCTCTTTATTTCCTTGAAATGCCTTTTGGACAGGAAAACAGCAAAGAGCAGGGCTATTGCAGAGGGAGGACTCAGTTCTTGTCTGGGATTTTGCTATTCACTTTGGGAGGCTTTAGCTCACAAAACTAAGAAAACTCTCACAACAGAAAAAGCCACAGCCACAAAAGCCCTGATTTTCAAGTCTTATTTCCTTTTTCCCCCTGCAGGTGAGATCCCTCAGCACATCATCCTTAAAGCTGAACATTTCTTGTGCTCAGCTTCTCAGGGAAAATGTGATTTATATCAAATTTGGCCTATTTGATAACCCCCAATGCTGCTGCTTGTGATCATGAAATCACATTCAATCATCCCAATTACCCTGAAATGAACCTAAATTAGCTATCACCTCATAGAATTTGAGCCTAGGATCTGCCAGACAGTTCCCATTCAGCTTTGGGATGTCATGGGCTACCAGGAAAGAACTGGGCTGAGAGCTGTGTGGTCAGTGTAGAGGGTCAGATGGAGGGATGGAAGAGTAACCTGAAGCACAGAAAAGCTTCACTTGATCCCACACATAAAGAATAACCATCAGCAGCTCACACTGTTAGTGTGTTGCCCCCAGCAAGAGCTCAGCACTGGCCAGGGCTGCAGAGAGCCCCACACTCACCCTGCCCTGGGTTTGGTGCATCACAAACATATTTACACCCAGCAACTCAGACAAATCTCAGGCTGCCAGGGAGCTCAGCTTTGCAGTGTACTCTGCCTCCCTCTCCTGGCCTTTTCCCAGGAATTCCATAAATCAACTCCTTTTGGTGCAAAGTGAACCGAGAGCAGCAGGAGCCACACGAGGATATTGGTCTGTTTGAGGTGGCCAAGAGTGGAGCCTGGAGGAAATCCTCCCATCGTTAACCTCCCAACCTGTGCTGAGACTGCCAAGCCCAGATTTGCCAAGGCCAAGCAAGGGGAAAGAGAACAGCTCACCCAAAACACCTATAATCCACCTCTCAGACCACAGGAGCATCAAAGCTCAACAACTTCCACTTGGCCTTTCTTAAAAGAAGCAATTCCAGTCCCACTCCCTCATTAATCATTTTCAACTTATGACAAAATGCCTTTCCCAAGGGAAA
>NW_008653244.1:4518-12924 GCF_000695815.1 Acanthisitta chloris
TGATTCCCTAATTCAGGGAAGAAGAATGAAAGTAGCAAACCTCAAGTGAAGCATTACCCAGCAAAATGAGAGTTAAGCATAACAAAATCCACACCTATCTACACGGAAAACTTAGCTTTCCTGGAATGCAAACAACACTGGGCATTCCCAGGTAACTGGGGCCAGTTGGGTTGGAAAAGCTGAAAGGGAAAGGAAAGAAAAAAACAACTAAAATCCTGTTCTACTCCCAAGGCAAAGCAACAATTGGGATTTTATGTGGATAAACCTAAATATATGATTAATGGTTGGCAATAAATGTGTCTGGAATACAGTGAAATGCTCAAGATCAATAGGATAATTGGCATTAGGTGCAATTAGATTTATGCAGTTAGATTCTGGAGAAGCTCATTTGTATTTTAAAGCTTTCTTGTGTGTCCTTTGCCATCCAAGCTGGAGATGATGTCGTCTTTGTTTGCTTCCACGTGGGGAACATTAAGACACTAAATGGCAGGAAGACTTTTTCCTACTCTTTTTTTAAGCAACCAACTCACCTGGGGTTGCTCTTCCTGATAGTCTGACTCAAATCCATAGGAATTTGTGATGATGGATCATTGTTTTTAAGTCAGGGTGTTATCAGCATCTTAAAACACACCACAAATGGACAGATAAGCTGGTGAAAAACAAACAGCTCTTGGGTCTGCAAGAGGCCACTGGGAATGTGCTTCCCAAGAGGAATATATTGATATGAAAAGAAAGGAAAAGGAAAAAATGGAGGGGGGGGGAAGGGGTGGAGAGGAAAAAAGGCAAGAGAGTTTTATGTTCCTGGAGAAGAGGAGGCTCAGGGGAGGCCTCATCACCCTCTGCAACTCCCTGACAGGAGGTTGGAGTCAGGTGGGGGTTGGTCTCTTCGCCCAGGCAACCAGCAGCAGGACAAGAGGGCACAGACTCAAGCTCTGCCAGGGGAGGGTTAGGTTGGATATTAGGAAGAGATTTTTTTACAGAGAGAGTGCTCAGGCATTGGAATGTGCTGCCCAGGGAGGTGGTGGATTCACCATCCCTGGAGGTTTTCCAGCTGAGACTGGATGTGGCACTTAGTGCCATGGGCTAGTGACCATGGTAGGGTTGGACTTGATGATCTTGGAGGTCTCTTCCAACCTGGTTGATTCTATGATTCTATGTTTCTTGGAGAATATTTGTGTTCTCTCTCAGAATACATGTCAAGAAACAGATTTTCTTTTACCCAAAACTTTGACTGAAACCCTAGGAATGAGCATCTAGGCAAGAGCTGTATTCCCCCAGCACTGCAGGAGAGAGCAGGCAGCAGCCACCGGGGGTCAGCACCACAACATCGAGGACATTCATTGTAAAACCATCAGATTTTCTAGAAAAACAGAGTAATTCAGCTTCTGCTTATCAGCCCCAGCCAGGTACAGGCTGATGGAGAGCTGTGCCCAAGAGAGGAGCTGCATTATTTAATGACAATTTTAGAAGTCCTGGATAGAACCTTTTTTTTTTTAAGAAGTCCTTTGCCATCATTACCTGCCAACGTTTTGTTGTGAAAAACAAAGGAAGAAGCTCCTGTGAAAAACACAGGGAGAAGCTCCATTCCTTTGCAAACAGAAACATGACATTGATTTAACCTGTTTGACTCCTAACTGGAACCTTTCCAGACTTTCTGGCAGGTGAGAAATATGAAGAAGAGTAAAGCTAACCTACCCAGAGCTGTGTGGTGCCACAACCAGGTCACCCTTAATATTTCCAGTTCATTTAAGGGAACTGAAGTACCTTTGAACTGCCCTGCAAAGCTTCCAGCTCAGTCAGGAAAGCATCAAACCCTTACTTAAAGCCTGTAGAAATCAATAACACTCCAAGCTCAGCACACAAGTGCTGCTGATCATGGAAACATAGAATCCCAGAGCTGTTTGAGTGGGAAGGGACCTTAAAACTCATCTCATTCCACTCCCTGCCATGGGCAAGGACATGTTCTCCCAGCCCAGGTTGCTCCAACCCCATCCAACCTGGCCTGGAACACTCCCAGGGATGGAGCAGCCACAGCTGCTCTGGGCAACCTGTGCCATTGCCTCAGCACCCTCACAGGGAACATCTCCTTCCTCATACCCAATTTAATCTGCCTTTCTTCAGCTTCAAGCCATCCCCCCATGTCCTGTCACTCCATGTCCTTGCAAAAAGCCATTTTCCAGCCTTCCTGGAGGAGCCACAGCACCATCACTCAGCAATCCTCAGGGCAAACCTGAGGCTGAACTGTTCAATTCTGCAGCCACTGAAGCAGCTTTTACTCCTGTTTCAGTGTCTGCAAACTCAACCTAACCATAAGCTCCTCTAAGAGAACCTGAGCAGCTCAAACAAGGGACAGAGACTATTTTTATCCAGGCAGAAAGATGCTGCAGGGAGAACTGAAGCTTCTTTTTTTGCTGTAACTCAAAGCATCAGATGCCTTTTGTTTGCCAAACCTTAACACTCCAAACTCCCTGGAATTTCACTTATTTACTTTTTTAACCCTTTAGCTGAGGGCAGCACTAAGAGCCTCCTCTGTGGGTACAGTGCACACAGAATATAGTGCAGCATAATTGCATTGCTCAGATAATTGGGTGAGCAGGGAAAAAAAGGAATTGTGGAAATACAAATAAATTGAATTTCCTGGAGCTCCACACAACAGGCAGCAAAGCCCAGTGGGCAGAGCAGCACTGAGGCAGAGCTTGGCCTGAGATGAATGGACTGTATCACTGACCAGGCTGTGGGCAGTTTGCTCCAAGGTCACCAGCTCTGCTGCTGTGCTGGGAGTCATGAAAAAGAGCTGTTTGGATCAAGCCTTATGGAATGAGAGTGCAGAAATGCAATATTCCTCATTTGCAACCCATCTGGAACGACCCTGGGGACACTGCAGTGCATCTCCTTTCTCTTCTGCAGGAAGAAAACATCCATTTCTCTCTCCCAACCTGTTTTCTCTTTACACAGAGGTTTGATGATGCTACATTTTCATTCCCCAAACTAATGGAATCAAACACGTTTTCCCCACTCAAACACAGTTTCTCCATGTTTAAATTTCATATATTCTTTTTCATTCCAAGCCAAGATAATATATGGATACTTGGGGAGTATCCTACCCTGGCTCTGCAGGAATGTTTTGTTCTGGAAAGGCTCACATGGATGTTATTTCATCATCACAGCCTTTGCATTAACCAGGATGATAAAGCACAAAGGCAATAACACCTCAACCTCGTTCTGCTGATTTCCCAATTAAAATGGTGCTGGCCTGGATATGTTCCAGTAAAATACTTTCATTATCCCATACCAGAACTTAAGCAAAATATCCATTTACAGGATTCTCAGAAATCCCCACCTACCATAAAATAGGATAAAACCAGAGCAAAGGCAAATACTTCCTGTCTTTCATCCTCTTTTCCATTCTGGTCATGCATGGCCATTAAATTTGCCTCCAAGACCTCCAAAGAAAGAGTAATAACAACTAATTCCTCTTTGTAGCCACAAATCTAATCACACACAGGTTTTCAGTTCATTATTTTGGTGTCATAAAAATACGAGGGTTGATTGCAATTGGAAGGAATGATTATATCCTTGTACTTTGCTATTCATAAGCATTAATTGACAAAACCAAATTTGGCCATCAGGAGGGAGGATGAACACTGCCCATAATTGAATCAGGAGTAAATCAGTTCACAAGTGGTTTCCTCTACAGATGCTGCAATAATTGAGTCTATTGAAATGACAGGGAATAATTTATGTTTCATTTCTGTCAGAAAAATATGTTCAATATTTTCTGTTGTTGCTTTGGGTTGGGTTGTTGTTTTTTTTTGTGGGATACAGCAGTCATAACATTTGGGAAAAGGTTTTCCTGGCTGGTTGAAGCATCAGCCTCTCCTGCTGTGCATTGTATCAGCAGATCACAAACATCACAGAACACACAGAGTGGGAAGGGACACTTGAGGGTCATCTAGTCCAACTCCACAAGAGACTCTCCCCCAGGGCTGAAGTGACAGAGTGGCCAGGATGGGATGCAGACCCACAGCACCCTCAGCTCCTGAAGGCTGTTTAATCAGACCCCACAAGTCCAAGGTACAACTCTGGGGGTACAGCACCAGATCCATCATGGAAATGTGGATTCAGCTGCAGTCTAAGTCCAGTTTTCACCATCTCCTTAATACCCACACTCCCTACATCCTCATTTTTTTGAAAATACTGGTTTTCTCCTCTCTTCCAAGCAGGTATAATCCATCACCCTCAGGCTATCAATTCCTATTTGGCCATCAGAAACATCAAAGCTCTGCTGTACCAGATCCCTAACCCATGTTCTCCTGCAGGCACCACAATTCCCACAAGCATTTCCAGGCTGAAATAAACCAAAGCAGAAAATCCCCTCATGGATAATGAACCCTCCAATTTGTCACACTTTGCTCACTGCAGTGTGGTTTCCATCCATCTCATGCACTTCACATTAGTATTTATTTTGAGAGTATTAGTGAGCCCTTGTCTGTGGTCCCTCTGCCCTTAGGAGCCCTGGGCAGCTCCTGGGTCACCTGCAGCTTCCTGAGCAAACAGCAGCACAAGGTTTGTGGGATTAAAAGGAGAACACTGTAGAACAATAAAAGGTACAGGCAGCAAGTGAAGTCCATCCACTGTTTTCCTCCTGGGAGCACAGTGCTACCTAATGAAGTGAAGGAAGGGAGATAAATGCCACTTCTTTTTATCCCTAATAGCAGCTCATTCCACTGGGTGGAAAAGAAAAATATGAGTGATCTCACTTCATTTCTGGGGCCCCTGAACCTGTTCAGCTCAGGCAGGAGCACAACACCTGTCAAGGAGGATTTTTACTCGTTGCTTTTCTGGGAAGAGGTAAATGACATTTCCTTCCTCTAGAGTGTTCTAGAGCTGACCCTGGAGAAAAATCAGATTATCCTGTTCTCCCCTAAACCACAAAACTCCAGGGGCTTCCAGAGCAGTTTGTCTCTGATGCATTTCTTGCCTTCTCAGAAAAACAGGGGTTTGGTTTCCATAAAAGTGACACCTATTTCTACACCAATGCACACAAGGTGATTTAGCATGACAGTAACATGCACAGAAAGTTGGCAGGGAGTTTTCCTACACGTTCTCAGTGATGAGCATAGAGATTTAGGTGGTTGCTGTTGAGCTGCTGAAGCCTGACACAACACCTGCTTGTAACCCAGACCACAACTCCACCCCAGGGAACAGAAAAACTCAGAGCAGACAGGTTTAGGAAAAGGATGAAACCCAACATTTCTACCCCTGTCATGAGAGCTCAGTGAAATAAACAGTTGGTTTTTGTGATGCTGCTGTCAGTTTTCTCTTCCAGCTGTCTGCAGGTCTGGACAGCAGCACAACAGCCTTGAATGCCTGCAGTGTAGTGATAGGACTAGGAGTAGTGGGTTCAAACTGAAAGAAGGGAAATTTAGATTGGATATCAGGAAGAAATTCTTCCCTAGGAGGGTGCTGAGGCACTGGCACAGGTTGCCCAGAGAAGCTGTGGCTGCTTCATCCCTGGGAGTGTTCCAGGCCAGGTTGGATGGGGCTTGGAGCAACCTGAGCTAGAGGAAAGTGTCCCTGCCCATGGCAGGGGTGGAATGAGATGAGCTTTAAGGTCCTTCCAACCCAACCCAAACTGGGATTCTATGACTGAGCATCACAAAACCAGTGATCCCCCACGCAGGAGGACCAGGCTCTTGGGATCACCAATTCACCTCACCCACTCTATACCTGCTCCTGCCTCTTATTTCCTCAAAAGCAGGAAACCTACCCCGAGGCACAGTAATTAAGCCAGGCTGTTACAGTCATCTTTGAAAACATCTTCACTATGCACACAGCCCCTCTCCTCTTGGGAGAGCAAATGAAACAGCTTGTTACCATGAAAGATTTATTACTGACTAATGCACAGAGGAAAACTGATGCGCTAAGTACCAGGAGCACATTCCCAGCCCTAGTTCCGTGTGGTCTCAGACCAAGCAATCCAGGCAAATTTTATGCTGACTGTTTTCTCTTGTTGTCCATGGGAGGAAAGAGGAGCTGTCACTAAAGGTTTACTCAGATGCTCTCAGAGCTGGAGCCTGAGCTCATGGAAGTGCTGTACTTCAGGAAATTCAGGAGCACAGAGGATCACAGCTGTGGTGTGAACCCATCCCTGGAAGTGTTCTGGGCCAGGTTGGATGGGGCTTGGAGCAACCTGGGCTACTGGAAGGTGTCCCTGCCCATGGCAGGGGGTGGAACCAGATGAGCTTTAAGGTCCTTTCCCACCAGTCCCAAACCTGCTAAACTCAGGTTTTGGGAAGAAGATGAAATTATACCACATCTGTTCCATCTCAGCTCTAGGTAAAAGGTTGGAAAACAGATCCTGTTTGGTTGTTGCCTAATTAAGTCATGGAAAAATGCACAAAGGACAAAAAACACAAGAGCACAGATGGTAAATGTTCTTCTTGCCTCAGTTTGGAAGGTCAGACACTGCCTTCAACCTCTTATGAGGGGCTAAGATTCACCCAGAAATCATTTTAGGCACATCCCTCTCCCATCAGAATTACTCTTTGCTTCAAGGAGCTCAGATCCCAAGGAAAACTTTACCCAAATCAAGGGTAAAGAGCAGATCTTAAAAAAAAAAAAAAAAAAAAAAAAAAAAAAAAAAAAAAAAAAAAAAAAAAAAAAAAAAAAAAAAAAAAAACCCAACAAAAAACCAAAAAAAAACCAAACAAAAAAACCCTACTTTATGTCTTTAAAATCCTTTTTCAGGCACAAGAAGAGATTCCAGGGATTTCATGCTGCATGACAAATACTTTGCCTAGGTAATGCCACCTCAATCCCACCTCACATTCCTCTTGAGAGGAACTGGATCAAGAGCTAAACTACAAACCTGGAGGAAAAATACAAAAGCTTTGAGCTACATTACAGTAATTTCCATAGAAGAACTCCTAAGAGCTTTGCATCATGTCCTTAATCTTCTATTTGGTAACCAAACTCACATCCATTTGGAGAACAACCATCAGAGTGGGACACAGAATGTACTTACTGGAGAATATATAGGTAATGGAAAGATAATAAGGAAAAGATTCACTGCAAACTCCTAAAGTCTGGATGATTTTTCAAATTACTTTCTTGTTCATTCTGGTCACATCTTGAACCAAGTTCCTTATTTCATAACCAATGGAAAATTAACTGGCAAGATATAAAGGAAAAGAAATGGGAACCTAACAAATCAGCTTCATCTGAGAGCCAAGGAATTGATGGAAAATGACAATTAATCTAACGGAGCAGTGAGTCAGAGAATAATGCATGGTGGTAAGGCCAGAAAACTGCATTATGCTCAACAAATTGCTTGGAATTTGCCCATGTATAAAATAAAAGGTTTCTCTGCTAAGCCTAATTCTTCCAGAGATCACTCAGCTCTCCCTGAGATCAGGTCTTGCTCTATATATTCCATACATCACCACAGGGCAAAGGGGAAATGCTCTTCAAATCCTTACTCACCCTCATTTTTAAGTTTGGTTGTGCCAATCAGAAATCTTTCAGACCTTTTCTGTTGTCAGATGGAAAACCTGGAGCCTTTCATTTCGGTATTAGCAAAATTTATAGCAGAAATCTGAGCCAGATTTGAATTTATGCTTCAAACAGGGAAGATCCTCTAGCATTGTCCAGCAGACCTGACTTTACACTGGGATTGGGAGGATGTGGGACAAAGCCAACCTGCTTCCCAATTACTCCTTTTGGAAATCATCAGCCTTGTAGTTGGGCTGAATGAGGCAAAAACCCAACCACCCTGAATGTCTTGCCAATGAAATAAAAACCTTATTCCCTGGGTAAGCCCAGACAGGAACTACAGTCCCTCTTTGGAAATTAAACTCCCTCTGAAGGTGACCATGTCCTCAGGTGACACTGACAGATCTTTCAGACATCAGCTAGATGTAATGCTCTGAGAGCAAAGAGTTACTGCCTTGGGAAACTGGAGTTTAGTCTGTGAACTCCCAAAGAAAGGAGCTGAGCCAGCTGCACTCTTCCCATCTGCATCATTCCCTGTGCTCAGGGCAAATAAGCACCCAGGGAATCACCAGGAACATCCCCCAGCAAGCAAAGTTATTCAGGTGTAGATAATTGGTGAGCTAAGTGGCAATAGAATAGAACGGGAATATAGAAAAGTGCCTTTCCAAAGAGCATCCTGTGTGCTGTGCCTGCAAACAGTGCTCCAGGGGTTAAATACAGACCAAGTACTTGTGCAAAGGGCAAAGCAGTTTTGGAGCAGAGTTCCCATAGGATAATAGTTGTCAGACTAATGTTGGGATTATGCAAATCTCCATAAACTATGCATGAAAAATCAGCCAATTATGCAGAATCAGCTGCACAAAATCACTTTTGGAGTATTCCATCAATGGGGATGAGGTGCAGCTGGTAGGG
>NW_008653244.1:12947-13645 GCF_000695815.1 Acanthisitta chloris
TGGTTTTCAGAGCAAATTACCGAAGAGCAGCACTGGGAGAAGGTGATGTGTTAGCAGGGGAATATCAGGCACCCTCTGGTCACTCCCTCAGGGACAGACACTGCTGCACACAACCTAAGCAGAGCTCAGCTCTTCTCAGAGGTGCTTTGGAACAGAAGAGTCCTTATACCAAAGGCAGAAGCTATGGAAAACATGAGATCATTCCAGGTGGTACATGAGAATGTGCTGTCAAGTCTGTGATCTATCTCAAGTTCAGCAATTCTCCAGGCACATAATCTGACATTTAATTAAGGCCAAGGCCTTTATCATTCAAGCACATCACAGTGTTACTAAGAAGCCCAAATGTCATCAATGACAATGATGTGGCATTGGGTGTCTACAAGTGTTTGCAAAATTTGGAGTGTTTGGGGCAGAGTTTGACACCTCACAGCTCCTCAGAGATTGTTGTGGAAGGGAATCACAGGGGCAGGACCTGCTTTTATGGATTATAAAGGCACTTGCACAGCCCTAGAGGACATTGAGCTCTTCTATGTCTCCATGCCAAATGTCATTTATTCAGTGACACAGGACACAACTTAGTAACCAGAGTTTGGTGTCCCAAACCTCTACCCACTCCCAAGTTAGGACATCCTTCCTGCCCACACTGTAAAGGCCTAGGAACACAGACACATCCACAAACACAAGTTCTGCTTTCAGGA
>NW_008653244.1:13666-15495 GCF_000695815.1 Acanthisitta chloris
TATAAACACATATAACCTATTCAAAGCACTTCAGATGTCAGTGACATCCATGGCAGCAATCCATACATTGCATTACACCTCTACCTGAGCAAATATTTAGAAAATCCTACTAAAATGATCCACCAAAAGGAAGAAAATCTTCTGGTTGAGTTGCTAAGGTGGGATTGGAAAGCCCTGAAGTCACAGGTTTTCTATCTGGCACTTCCCTGTAAGAAAGAGAATGGAAAAGCAAACTAAACTGAAATTAACACCTGTGTTTTCCCACCTGGTTGGTTTTTCACCACATAAATAGAAACATACAATCCAAACATCATTAGTTACAGAATTGATTGGGGAGGAGAGAAAGAAAAAAAAAAAAAGGAGAGAAGAGAATGGGAACTTTAGAGGACATTTTTCTAAGATAGAAGCATCAAACACACTAATAAGAAAGTACCAGTAGGTCTGAGTAGAACAAGCCCTAAAAATTCAGAGCAAGTGTTGCTCTGCTATCATTGCAGAGAGCCAGGCTAAGTAAACAAACACATCCATCCTCAGAGCTACCTGTCAGCAGGGATAGGAAAAAGAGAGCAAGTCTTGCCAAATCCCTTATCTGACCTTTTAGACTTGGGAACTCAGGTATGAAGGAGGATGTGAGTGCAAAGCTCTGGGGCACACCATGGGCTGGGGCCTCAGAGCACCTGTGTGGAACAGGTAAGGAAAGCAAGACACAAACATGGAAAATTTTGAATTAGTCATGTTATACCCCACCTCCCTAACAGCCAAAAGGCACAGGCAAGAGATAAACAGGCCCATCTGTAGAGATGGGAAAAGGATCAGAGCTTCCAGGTGCTACAGAAACACAAACAGCCAGAGAAGGCAAAGGAAAAAAACCAACCACTTTGTCCTTCATAGAACTGAATACCAAAGCAGAGATCCACACACCTGGAGCTCCTCTGTACTGCAGCACTCACCCTCCAAAACAGCAAACCAAGCTGCAGCTTGAATGTCCTTAATTTGTGATGGAGAGAAAAAAAAAAAATCACCACACAGGTTGTGTTCACACCTAAACATAACAGCAACTTCCACTCTCAGCTCCACATCAACCCAAACCAACACCCCCCAAACCCTTGCTTGGAGTTGTGACTATTGGAGCACAAAGCTTTGGAGTGGTTCCTCAGGAAGCTGAGGGAGATGTGCAAACACAACAGGGGCCACTCCAACTATCCCTTTGGAAACACCAAGGTCCAGGGAAGAACTCGGCAAACAGGACAGGGAATGGGCATTGAGGGCGTTACAAAGCAGGGGGTGGGATGGAGGTGGCACCTGTGTGGGTTCCTCTCTTACCTGCTTCCATCAGCTGGCACTGCTGCCCAAAAACTTGGGAGAAGGTGACAGGCCCTGGGGCAGGGCTGGAGGTCACCGGAGGCGAGTCCATAGCTCTCTTGGAGTCCTTTGTGTTGGTCATGGAGCAGAGCCCAGAGGCTGTGAGACCCTTCTGTCCCCCACAGAGCAGGAGGAGACCCTCAGGGGGCAACGCTGCCTCTTCCCGAGCTCCCAGGCTGCTCCTTTCCCTCTTTTCAAGGGACAGTAAGAGCACACGTTTTCAGCTGAGTGTCAGCAGCATTTTCATTGAGAAACTGAAATGTCTGTGCCTCCCTCCCCCAGGAGGTTCTGGGGAGTCCTGAGCAGGTCTGGTAGCTTCAGGCGCTAATTAGGACCAGGCACTGAGGATTTGTCCCTTCTGGGGTCTCTGCCGCGGTTCGAGCACAGTCACGAGGCTCTTCTCTCCTCCTGAGGTGTGTAAACCCAAACGAGCTCGGGCGCATCTCCTCTGGGGACCGCGGGAGTTT
>NW_008653245.1:0-4564 GCF_000695815.1 Acanthisitta chloris
TATCAGTAGAAAAACCCCACAACAAGCAGCACAAAACCTCTGAGGCACTGTTCAACTATGAATCAAAGAAAAGGGTGGACAGCTCTTTAATAACATTTTAACAGAGCTTTTGGACAACATTTAATACACTCTGTGCAATCCAGCTGGAATCTGTTTGATAACGAGCTCATAACAATTTGTTGATAGCAGACTGGCTGATTCATAAGCTGCTTGTCACTATTTTGTAAGTGACATATGAGTCACAGATTTAAATTAATTCAATATAAAAAATATTGGGGAGTCAATAAATCTGACTATTCCTTATGAAGTTAGCCAAATATCTCTTGCACTGTCATTTTGCTTTTTCACATTTTGCTAAGACCATCTTCAAGGAATTTACTGTATATGCAAAACTAGCAGTGCAAGCAAGATGGTAAAAGGAGCATAAAACAGACACATGCACTCTCCTATGTATTAATAAGTTAGTGGGTGTGGGAGGAAAAGAAATGGAAAATAAAACAGGCCTCAGAAATGCCAGAATGACAGAAGTGATGTAATGCTCAAATTATAGTTCTTTGAAGTAGGCTCTGGGTGAACTAAATACATAACACATGGCAAAAAATGTGTGGCAACTGCTGTGGTAGAATTTGTCTTGATTAAGACTCCATATGAAAAGATAAATCTTTCTAAGTAGGAATAGGAGTTCAATGAATCGAAGCCAAAAATTCAGCATGCCATTTGAGTTCAGGAAGTGAAGTAAACATGAGTTTGCATAATGTAGTAGAAACCATTGTATTGCATTAGGAAAAGTCACAATGTCTAATATATTTTCTGAAAATAAGATATAGCTGTTGCAAAGCTTGCTGTTTAAATTTTAAGAAATCAAAATCTTATTTATTCAGACTGCAGTTTTAGCATCTCTAAAATGTATTAAGAACTTCTTGTTGCCTTGCAAGGCCTGGGTTGTGTTTCTGACACAGTTTGCGTCATCCATATCTAGAATACACTAGTACTGTGGGGTCTAACAGGACCATGTTAGAGAATGAAGTTTCCAAAGTGGCTTTAGTACAAACTGACTTGCTCTTCATGAGCAAAAAAATTGTGAAAACCTGATACTACCTGTTGTACCTCATAGATGGACTAATCCTGTGTGTGTAAAGGATTTTACAAAAAATACTTCATATTAAGTACATAAGTGTAAGACCCAAATATAAAAAAATACCCAACTAAGAGAAACCCTGCAATGATTTATCTAAATACATTGAACAGCAGGACCAAAGCTGTTACAGCTTCATACCCAATGCAAACCTGTTGCCTGTGAATCACGATGGAAAAGATTTTGAGCAAATGTTTAATATCCATAACATACACTAATTGATATGACTATTTTTCCTGTTATCTGGAGGAGTTTTATCTAATAACTGCATCAACACTTTGTGAAATTATGCATATAATAGGATATCTGAGACTAGTCATATATTTTGCAGTCACCTGTGGAGGCAAATAGAGCTGGACTTACATTTGACTGCCTCTAGGTCTTGACATTTCTTCCAAAGGTTTAATTTTAAATTTTTGTTTGTTTGTTTTGATGTAATTAATGGACTCTGGGGCTTTTTCCATTCTTTATGAAGGAGTAATTATTATCCCACCTACTCTTCAGAACCATCTATAAGCTGATCTGAATTTAATAAAAACAGTTCTGCATCTCTGTTTGTTAATAGTATTGGAAGCACTCGGGTTGGTAAGATGCATAAATTCAAAGTTAACATACTGCTCTTCATCTCCATCAAATTCCATAGAACTGCATACATTAATTCTGTATATGTACACATTTTGTGTCTTAAAACATAAATTTAGCATTTGGGGAAACAAGCAAATATAAACAATGAATTTTTTATGCCCTTCCATAGGTTTCAGGATCATTTGTGGCCAATTTTTGCGAGCTGGTAAATTATGTACTCCAAACCACTATTTAAAATGGGAGGACACTGAAGCAGAACATTTGTTAGAATATACTAATAAAGATTTGAATTTTGGCTAATTCAAAATGTGCAGAGTGCAGTTTGTTTTGGAGTAAACGCAGCTCCATTTAATTTAGTTCAGTCACCAAATTTGAAATGCCTAGTAATGTAGCCTTAAATTTTTCACAGAATTACAGAATGTATAAGGTTTGAAGAGGCCACTGAAGCAAGGACTTCCTCCCACATATATTACTACTCAGTCATATTTAACAAAATCAACACAATTAGGTATCCTAACCTAATACTTCCATAGAATTATAATTGGAATATGGCATTAACCTGTTTATTATCAAAGAGGAAAGAGGCAGCCACACCAGCACTGTGTGGAACATGATGGATTGACTTTCATCAAGAGGAGGATTGTGGTGGTAAATTCTCTTCTCTCTCCTTCTTGAGCCTGGTCCACAATCTCAGGAGCTCCTCCAAACAAGCTGACTGGTGAAGTGGCTCCTGTACTAAGAGCTCTTGCATGTTAAAGATAGGAACACTTCTGACTGTAACAGGAATATCAGCTGAGTGACCAAGGTGGGAAACAAAGGATAAGCAATTGTCTTAGCATTGGTAAATCATTTACCTGAATCATAGTCCAAATGAAATGGTACCATTGTGACTGGACTTATTGGTAAAAAAGACACTCCAGCAGTTACCAGCTTGGGATATGGCAAGGATAGAAATTTACGGATGACTAAAGCAAATCACCTCATGACCCTGTGAGGAGCAGTCTTAAGTGAGGCCCTTCGAGTTTTTCTGCACCACAGTGGCTGTGCACTAAGTTCCTCTGAGTAGGATGCCTCTTGGAGCTCGCCAGCACTGCTGTTTGTGGCATTCAAAAGACCATTGCTGACAGTGAGACCTATGCTGATACCCCACCCCCAGTCTTCTCAAGGTCCAACACGTCTGTTGGGGATTTGATGTGACTATTTCACTGAACTTGAGGGGAATTTTTGATGGGTACCTTTATACATGTAGAAATAGATGCATACATTTCTGTGCCTATGCTTTAGTGAATTGGTTATGGTATGACTGTTGTTATCGTGAATCTATAATTAAGTCATTATAATTGTAATAAGTCCTATTGAATAACTCTATAACTATTAAATTAGTCGACAACTAAGTGCTGCTAAACTTTTTCATACCCTTATCTTTATGTATCCATATCTTTTGCACCCTTACCCTTTTGCAACTCTGGTCTCTGTGTAAATCATTCTTAGTTGCTTCTAATCTGGTTTGCCTAGGTATGCTTCATCCATGTAGTAAGTAATAGAATGAACTTGCCTTCAAACTCTGTTAATATTGCACTTTCAGAAATTCTTATTCAACTTGGCTTTTTGCAATTACCTTTGGCAGTGATACTTTGAGCAGCCTAACCACTCATTTGTGAAAATAGGCTCCTCTGGTACTCATATGTCCCAAATAACAATAAGCCCACCACTGCAAAGATCAGAAGCTTTGGTCAGGCTCTTTGGGAGGTACTGCCAGCCCATCAGTGTGGGTTTGGGTTCTCTGTGTGTGCCACCAGCCATGATCCTCTTCTGCCCTATTCAAGGCACTCAGAATGCAGAGGCAATATCCTGCTACACACCCCATTCCTCCTCTAGCTATGGTCCCAAGGAGGTCCCAATGGCTGTGGTCCTTCAGGAGATGACATTGTTTGCAGAAAAGTTGGAGAAAAATCATCCAAAGCTTTATGCCCAGGGGTGTTGCACAATCAAAAGAAAATGCTGTTTTGTTTCCAAAGGAGCAGCAGCAACAAAGATTAGAGCACAGTGACCATAGTGGCGTGCTTAGTGCATATGTATGACAAGAACAATATGCCAGTTCTTAATGAGAAGCAGAAATTTTTGGCTCTGACAGTACTGTAAGATTTTCAAGGCTTTATAGACACTTTTAACATGAGAGGCTTATGTGATGCTTTCCTTTGTCTATAGCTACAGAAGTACACACATATATCAAATGTACATGTGAAAGAGGAGAGAAATGATGCATGCATAACAAAACAGACGATATGGTGATGACAACTTGTAGGCTACATATTGAATTTATTTAATTTAATAGACAATAGCCTGTCCTAATGTTTTAAGCCAACAAAGTCTTTCCTGGCTCCCAAATGTTTGCTAAAATAACTTTTTTCCTTGTTAATTTCCAGTTCTTGGCTGCATTTTGTGCTAATTTCAAACATATGTCATATACAAAATATGTTAATTTTGAAAGCCAAATCTGGCAGGAGAGGATTGTAGAACTGGCATAGAAAGGTTTGGGACAAACAGACAAGCTCAAAGCTGGCAGGATGCATTTACAAACCATGAAGAGTATTTTTTTTAATCTTTTCCAGTCATTTCCATGTGTGCACAGGCAGGAATAATGAAGGAAAGACAAATGGTCTGTGATAAAATTTCAGTATGAAATGAAAACACCTTTAATTTAGACATCTGCTGCATTTGAATTTATCTCATACAGTTAAAAAAAAATCAGAGTTCAGTGCTTAACACAGATCTTCTGGTCTCTAAATATCATAGATAAAAATTACAGTAATTGAAATGTGATGAGTTTTATGAGCCATATTT
>NW_008653245.1:4632-4833 GCF_000695815.1 Acanthisitta chloris
AATGAAACCAGCCATAGGAAGGCAGTGGGTTGCTACAATTTTTGCGAACATCTTATAGATTGCCAACAGATCAGAATAGTTGCACTTCTTCACTTGTTTAGTACACTGCTTTACAGAAGTGCTATCTTTTCAAGCAACCTCCATGAAATATTCAAATATTCAAATCAGTTCGTAACTGAAACCTCTCTCCTCAGTACTGAT
>NW_008653245.1:4968-21731 GCF_000695815.1 Acanthisitta chloris
GCCTAATTCCTAAATTACTAATGCACTTATTTGTGCATGTATTTATCGAGCTGGTTGTAGCAGTAGTACTTAGTATTGCTTAATACACATAGGATTTTTAACACAGAGAAATTTAATAATGAGGAACTTAATTCTTAGAGGGATATCTCTAAATTAAAAAACATAAATAGATGCATACTAAACTGCAAAACTTCCTCAAAAGAAAGCAATAATGCAGCATATAAGAGTATTATAAGGAGAGACTGAAGATATGAAGGCAAGTGTACAATCTTAATTCTGTCCTATTAGTTGGATGCATTATAAACTCAAATTATAGGATCATTTGTCCTTCATCCTGTTTTGTCTAATTTTTTACTTGGAATTTTTTTTGAACACAAACTTGTTACAATTTTCTTTGTATATTCTGGAAAAATTTTTTAGGAAGTATTGATAATGTCAAGCATCACAGAATAAATTTTTTATGCTAAACTATATAAATATATTACAAATTGTAGTATAAAAGTCAAAACAGTGAAACAAAATTAGAGTCAAAATTAACTCTTTACTATCTGGAAACAACAGTTTCTGTGGTTATAAAAACAAAAAGAGAGTGAAACAAAATAATTTTTTCTATAAACTAAACTTTTCTCTGAGAGAATGTTTTGACCACACTGCAACTACAATTTCAGGTGGAAAAATATTGCATTCTGCAAAACAGTTCCCCACCTCTCACCCAAACTAACCTACAATCTCCTTGGAGTAATGTTGAGTAACTTCTGTAGGTGGCTAATTCCACATTTATTTCTGCTTCTACAGGTTGATATCCAACTATCTCAGACAGCCACATTGTTTTCCAAAATGCTGAAGAATAAATCTCTACAGATCTTCTGCCCAAACCAAGGGAGAAATAAGGTACTAAATAAAGAAATGACAGAAAGATTTTCAGGCTTCTTTGATGATTGATCTTGATGTTGTTGAAAACAAGCCAAGATAATGTTGTGACTTTTAACATATAGAAATTTCTGAAAAAAATGGTAATTAGAGTACAGTTACTTATTCTGGAAGTCTATAGAAAGAATTGCCCTGGAATCAGGTACTGTAGGATGGTCATTTTAGAAATCTCATTGAGAAGACCTGAAATATACTTATGTGCAATTCTGGGTGTTTTAAAAATTGTACAAATAAAGGGTTCTCCCAGAACACTGTTGAGACAGTTACTCAGAGGAATACTGCTTGGCTAAAAATAATGTTTATACTGATCCTTGAACCATATCAGTGAATATCAATGATATAAAGCAGTAGGAGTGGAATTCATATTATGTACCTTCACCTACCCAGGAGTTTACATCTGTAAGACTATCCCATACTTGAGGAAAAGAAATGGACCCCTCTATAATGACATTCATCCTGTCTCTCTTGGACAGGTATCCAAGAAGCATGAATTCCCCCTGGACCTTTCATTTTATCCTTCAGATATGAAAAGATAAGTTAATAAGGTAACAAGGAAACAAGTATTTGAGACAATTAGAGTCACTGAAGTGTGACACACGGGAGTGTGGGTGATACCTTTACTGTTTTCAAGCTGGGATCAAGGGAAGTGGCATTCAATACTCACAACAAATACAGAGAAAGCTCAGCTATTCTTCCCTTAATTTAATGTAAGTTATTCTGTTTTACATGGGACTTAAATTTTTTTACTCAAGTTGATTGATCTCTTGTGCTTCTCCAATCTGCACTCAGAGGTAAATAGCAATTAAATTGTATCTTCAAGAAGAGATACAACTCAAAGCGAAACAAACACAGCTTTTTTTATTATTATTATTATTTTTCCTTTACTAGAAGGAAAACACATGAAACTTAAGAAAAGAATCAGAATTTAATTTGGCTTGGTGAGCTGACACTGTATAGAAGGACAAAATATTCCAGAGGTCAGATTTATCACAGCTTGGATTTTAAGATTACAGAAATTATTGGTAGTATTTACACACATAGATTTGGATAATGCATATCTTCTTATAAACTAAGCTCATAAAAATCCTGTTACATCAAAGAAAGAGTTAAAGCAGAATTTTAGTTTACAACTGATTTAAAATAAAATCTTGATCCCATAGACATTTATTTCAGAAAATTGACTTTACTCATAGGAGTGAAAATACCATACATTATAGACAAAACTGGTAGCCCTGCCAAGTATCAAAGCTGTCCAAAAATTCTCATTACTAATTCTTTCTCATTTGCTTATACATTTGTTCAAACCTAACCAGATGGACTGAAATTTTGCAACCTGAATGTTCATAGCAGAGTGGTCTCAATAGTTTGTTCATCATTTCTCTAAAAGAAGTTCAAGCTTTTGCAGTATTCCAGAAGAGGGAGATTATATTTTTTCCTTAACCTTCCCACTGAGAAACGTCATGGTCCAGTTTTTGGGGTGTCCCATGGAAAAGGCAGATTACATTAGAAATGTAAAGCAGAATAGGTAAAGACTGCATATTCTGTTCCAAATTTGGGACAGCATAACTCTGTGTCTGACTTCACAGTCTTGACAGTTTTTTACCACTAACATGGCTGTGCTTTTAAGTAACTATGTAGAAAATAGGGTTGTGTTCAACAGTTCCATGAGCAGATCCTAGAATGTACAGCTGCGTCTTCTGGAAGGACTAGGTTTTTGGGGAATCAAATATCTAATGTGTGTCTGCTCACAGATTTGCAAGACATTATTTTTCCCCCAATCACTTATCTTTCAGCTATATTAAAAAAAATAAATCTGTTAATTTCATAGTCATTTAGGACCTTAAGAAATATTACCCTCTTACGTCTCTAAAAACACAACCTTCCAAGATAAATGCAAATCATTATGGAGCAAAGAGAAGATCATTCATAAAATACGAAATAAGAATTTATTATTCCTTTATTGATTGAGACTGAATTCATTTTTTAAACCTCTGCGAACATGTATCAAGATTAGTTAGCATGTGAGAAAATATGGAACCGATAAAATTTTCCGTTCCTTATCAGTACCAACATTGTTGATACAAATGCTCGTTGACAGTGTAGAATAGGATTTTATTTGGACAACATTAAACACATTTAAATGTACAATTAATTCTTTTTCATCTTATAGACAAATTTGACATCAACAGAAAATATCATTAATAGAGATAAAACAGATGTCCTTGATTTTTAAACAGGTTTTAAGCAAAGGTGACAAATTTTCTGCTTATCCTTTTTGCAGGTCATCTTCTTTCAGAAACCCTAGATAAAACAAACAGATTATAATTTCCTTTTACAAAAATACAATCATATAGCTCAAATTATATGTAAATTGTATGTTTTTAAAAGTACAAAACATTTTTCTGATGCTCCCATAATAAATTGTTCCAGCATTATATCAAGACAAATTTTGCTCACAAACTCAGCCTATTCCAATGTTTAACCACCCTTTCAGTGAAAAACTTCTTCCTGATATTCAGCCTAAAGCTCCCGTGGTGTAGCTTGGGGCCGTTTTCCATTGTTTCCTTTCCTAGCTGCCTGGGAGAAGCGTTTGACTCCCATCTTGCTACAACCTCCTCTCACATAGTTGTAGAGAGCAATAAGGTCTCCCCTGAGCTTCCTCTTCTCCAGGCTAAACAACCCCAGCTCCCTCAGCCTTTCTTCATATGATTTACTCTCCAGACCCTTCACCAGCTTTGCTTTGTTGCTCTGGATACAGTCCAGCAAGTTAATGTCTTTTCTTCCAAGACTGAAAACTAAAAGCTGTCTTGAAAATACACTCCTGCTCATTGTTTATACATGTTAAACAAAATAAAATTAAAGAACACCAAAGAAATAATGGAAATTTTGAACAAGCCTTACTTTTCAGGGCATGCTTTTGGAAACGCTGACATTAAAATGGTTTTTTTTAACAAGCAGTCCAGCAAGTTAATGTCTTTTCTTCCAAGACTGAAAACTAAAAGCTGTCTTGAAAATACACTCCTGCTCATTGTTTATACATGTTAAACAAAATAAAATTAAAGAACACCAAAGAAATAATGGAAATTTTGAACAAGCCTTACTTTTCAGGGCATGCTTTTGGAAACGCTGACATTAAAATGGTTTTTTTTAACAAGTTTACTTTGGCAGAACTTTTCTATGATGTGAAATGATGTTAGATGAGTTCAAAACAGGCCTACTATTAGGTATACAGAATGTAATTGCAGATAACAGAACTGGAGTTCACTTGAGTCCATTTTAGTTTCTTAAATAAATATACAAAGGTAGATATTTAACAGACTGTATTTTACTTTTAGGTATAAAGACATGGAAACGTTACTGAGGCCAATAGGTTCATACAGTTGGATCTGAGGGAGGAATTTGATCACAGTGCACAAAACCAGTTGAAGGGTGTTTTTGTTGAATGGGAGGAAATGTTTGTGTAAGCAATGCAGCTGCCAGCTGATATTCACATACAGTGTTGGTATTCAGTGAGGGTACAAAAGGTGAAGAATGCTATCAAATATGTCACAGAAGCCATCATTGAACATGAACATTTGAAATTTTCATACCTACCTAAGGTGGAAACTACATGTGTGTAGGCGAGCGCTCATCACCCTCATTGGGTTCTCTTGAGCTCTGCTAAGCGTGACAGGTGAAGTATAACACATGCAATGAGAATATCCCCTCCTTACACCCCAAGCAGGGCTTAGCAGCCCTTGGACTGGGGAGTTGGTGCACTCGGGTTTGCATGTCAATAGGCTGACAGCCTCATCCTGCTTTACCAATATATTTAACAGGTGCTTAACTACTATCCCAAAAGCCAAAGTAAATTAAAGCTATGTAAATTAAAGCTAAGTAGAAATCTGGATTGTCATTTATGAAAACAATGGGATAGTAAAAGGCTTTCACTATTTTTGACTTCTCCAGTGTTTTATATTATGCTCCACATACTTTGGGTTTGGTGGCTAGCTTCAGTAGAGGAGCTCTTATGGACTTCTTCACAGACTCTTTCAACATCTGTCATTGTCATCCATTAAAACATATATGCCCAAATCAAAACAGGAAATAGCAAACTAACAGGTGCAAAAATTCAAAATACCTCTCATAATTCCTTGCTGGATAGGAGTATAGCCGAGAGCTTGAAACATTTATTTGGTAAGCAATTTTTAGATTTAAAAAACTGGTGTTCTCTTATGAAAACAAGGCATTTACAATTTCCTAGCTAGGGAAAAACATTCCCTCCCACCCTTGAACTTAGAAAAAACAACAAGTTCATCTTGTTTCAAGTTTTTAAAAATGCTTTCTTTTGATGATGATTTCTCCTAGTTCATGTATTTTACATTTTAAAAAGATCATTGCAAAACAAAAAACGGAAATTACAAATTCAGTGTTAAAATGAGACATTTGTCAGAGAAATAAGTTATTTGTTCTTATGTTTTACCTTGAAATAGAATTCTGATAGAGTATCTGTGGTAATCCACTCCCTTACAGTATTCTGATATAAGGTTCTGTAGGAATTTTTGGTCTACATTGAGGTAAGTATGGATATTAAATGTTTCTCCTGCAGTAAGTTTTTTAAATTTTTATCCATATGAAAATTATCACATTCATGTTATATATGCATTCTCAACCAAATCTTTTCCAACTTTTTGTCTACTGATTAGATAATGTTTTGAGCATTTCAGAAGTCTTCCATTGTCCCACAGATCATATTAGCATTTTTCACTTCCCATATGACCACTGAGAATGAACACTAAAATAAGCTGGATTCATTCTCTAGCTTCAAGGAGAAATAGCAGCTGTTCCAGATGTTCATAATTTCTAAAAAGCAATATATTATGCTTTGCATTTATTCAATATGGGGAACTCCTTGTGAGTCACATTTATGTCATGCCACTAGTGTGGAGGAAGAATAAATGTTCCATATTGAACAGGTAAAGGAAATGCAAAAGCTTTTAAAGTTTGAGAACAAAGAGTGGTAGATTTCTGTATATATTGAGTAGGTTTAACATCTGATTGTGGTTTAGGGTTGCCAGTTTTCAAAAAGAAACACTGCCAGGTCATTGAATTCCAGACAAGTACATATTTTCTTCAAGGTGAGTAGAAAAGTCTCATTCTTTCTCCTGTTATAGCTCATACAAGCAAGTGGGTCAAAGAACTAAAAATTCCAGCTAGTGGGCAAAAATGTGCTTTTATTATGCTTGTATTTTTCTGATTAAATTATCAGTGCAGTGAGTAAGGGATTTGCATGAGAGCTGAAGTCACTAAATCTATGGCAGTCTTCCAGTTCTACTTTAAATGCTTTCATATGTTTGCCAGAATTTGGGTTACTTAAGAAATAACTGGAAAGGAAATAATCAAGAACATGATAGGTGTCTCTTTTTTCCCCCCTTCCCTTGCTTCCCTTCCACTTCTAATACTGGGATTTCTTTCTTTTCCTTACACCATTCATGCCCTATTGACTGCTAACGCTAACTGCTTCTTTCAATTTAATTATTTTTTTTCATTTTTTTTTTTCTATCTACCATTCTCTAGGTTTAATGGTTTCATGTGAATTAATAGTACCAAGGTCAAAATTTATTCCTCTGGACAGTTATAGAGATGATGCTACTCTTTGGAACAGATCAACACTTGCTCCTAGTTTTAAATAACCAAAGGATGTTGGAGGGAAAATATAAAAAGTATTGCACTGTCTTTTATGCCATCTACAATTTCTACAATACATGCATTTTGATACATTACATATGTAATACATAACTATGTGCAATTATATTAGGTATTCTATTGTTAGTTATATGCATATACTATTATATTTGTGGTATGGTCTGTTTAAATGTATAAAATATGCATGTATAGATAGATACATCGACAACAGCAATTCTATATTTGTCACAGAAATTAAAGAGTAGCCATGCTCAAAAGGTATGCAAAACCTATTTCTTTATTTGTTTAGGTCTCAGTTGTCATGGAACCTTGAAGAGAGTCTAGAAGATTTGAATGACCATAAAAACATTGTCAAGGGATATATATTTAAACTATACAGGATAATGTGAAGTTCATTACTGTTTTTGCAGGGATTCCATTTATATGAAGCTTCTCTAACTCAGAAAATAGCAAAATAGCTGTTAACATGGATCATGTGCATTAGGATCACAGATGAATTTCCAGCTCCAAGAAAGTTTGACTAAACCTGTAGTAAGTTTTACACCTATATTACCCTCTCTGTAGCTATGACAATATTGGATACCACTTTATGAATTGGTCTGCTACTATTTCACCATTTAAGCTTTTTTGGAGGAGAGTGAGGAGCAGGTACAAATGACAAAAATGTGCACAGGTTTCATGCAGATTTATGTTTTACAAGTTATATTTAAGACTAGAGGAATGCAGCATTATTGCTAAATATACTGAGCATTTCTGCAAAGATGTTAGCAGTGAGACAAGAAACCCATAGAAAACTGTTAACAAAACCCTACCAAAACTATCAAGAAGTATAGAGTGCATTTAAAATATCATTTTGAATACTGTTTTTAATGTACTTTTGTGTGCCTGCACCACAAACCCACTTCAGACAGGAGTACTTGGATTTAATTTGCAAATGGGAGGGGAAAAGCACAGAACAAGTCAAATGCAAAATTGAAGCACAAAAAAGCTTTGTTTAGCACATTTGATTTCACTGACTACAAAAGTGCTGTTGACTATATAACACCTCCCATCCAGCTTTATCTCACTGTATGTATCACCAACCTGATTGCCTTCTACAATGACACAGCTCACTGGATGGATGAGGGGAAAGCAGTGGTTATTGTCTGCCTGTGCTTCAGCATGTCTTTTGACACTGTCTCCCATAACATTCTCATAGGCAAACTCAGGAAGTACAGTCTGAATGAGTGCATGGTGAGGTGAAATGAGAACTGGTTGAATAGCAGATCCCAGAGAGTCGTAATTAGTGGCACAGGGTCTAGCTGGAGGCATGTCACTAGCAGTGTCCCCCAAGGACACTGGGCCCAGTGTTGTTTAAATTCACAGGACCACAGAATCACAGAATATGCAGAGCTGAAAGGGACCCATGAGGACCATTGAGTCCAGCTCTTGGCTCTGCACAGGACATGCCAGAGAACCACACCACATGCCTGAGAGAATTGTCCAAATGCTCTCTCAGGCGAAGGCATTGTCCAAACTTATTCATCAATGACTTGGACAAAAGGACAGAGTGCCTCCTCAGCAAGTTCACTGATGACACAAAGCTGAGAGGCGTGGCTGATACCCCAGAGTGCTGTGCAGTCCTTCAGAAGGACCTCAACAGGTTGAAAAAATGAGCAGAAACAAACATTCTGAAATTCAACAATGGCAAATGCAGGTTCCTGCACCTGGAGAGGAGTAACCCTGAGTACCAGTACAGGCTGGGGCCAACCTGCTGAAAAGTAGTTCTGTGGAGAAGGATCTGGGGGTCCTGGTGGACAACAAGCTGTCCATGAACAAGTAGTATGCCCTTGTGTCCAAGAAGGCTAATGGGACCATGGGGTACACTAGGAAGAGCATTGCCAGCAGGTCAAGGGAGGTGATCCTGCCCTTCTAGTCAGCTCTGGTGAGGCCACATCCACAGTGCTGTGTCCAGTTCTGGGTTCCTAAGTACAAGAGAGACACAGAGCTCCTGAACTGGGTCCATTGGAAGGCAACAAATATGACTTAGGAACTCTTATAAGGAAAGGCTTAGAGAATTGAGACTGTTCAGCCTCGAGAAGGGATGATTAAAGGGGAACCTTATCAAAGTCTACAAATATATGAAAGGAGGGTGTCAAGAGGAAGGAGCCAGGCTATTCTCAGTGTTGCCAAGAAACAGGACAAGAGGCAACAGTCATAAACTGTTGCACAGTAAGTTCCGCCTGATTATGAGAAAGAACTTCTTTACTGTACCAAGTGACTGTGCACTGGAACAGATTGCCCAGAGAGGTTGTGGAGTCTCCCTCGCTGGAGATGTCAAGAACTGTCTGAACACAACCGTGTGCAGCATGCTCTAGGATGACCCTACTGGAGCAGGGATGTTGGACCAGATGACCCACTGTAGTTCATTTAAATCTTACCCATTCTATGATTTTCTGTGTCACTAACAAGCAGACTATAAATCTGCCACAAATCCTACAAGGAAGAAATCATAATAGAGTTAGTATATGTTGTTAACAATATTAACTTCAAATTATAATAAAAGAGAGAAAAAAGACCTTGTGACTGAAAGTTTGCATCTAGCAGATGTTTTATGTCTATGTGCTTCATGTAAAGAAGCATTTTTCGAGGAAGAAACTCTGTTAAAGAAGCATGATATTCTGTGTTCTGATTACAGTCCGTTTCTTACACAAGGAAAGAGGAGATCAGATCAGAATTCAGTGAAATCATTCACCCTATCTGATCACGGTTTTAATCTGTCAGAAAGATTCAAGAATTTTTAAAAGAGAACTTTGTCTACTTGTAAGAGGTAAGGAGAGACAGAGGAAGGGAAAAAGAGAATGAACTTTGGCCTTTATACAGCAAAAATAAGAGGGCATGGTTTTGTTCACATGAATATTTGCTGTGCAGAAATGGAAACCAAGATCTCCTAGAATTACAGTTCTAAAGCAGAAATCTGCAGATCTGAGTAAATGTGGATTCTGGCTTGATTTACAAAACTAGACAGACCAAAAGGATATGCATACTTTATTATTCAGCACTGAGTGGAGGAAAGCAGGTCCAAGATTATTTAATGCTTCACATTAGCCAAAAAATAGTTTCTTAATTTGTGAGGCATCAAACTTTGAGGTGATGGATACTCATTTTAGAAGGAAGCAACGTTTTAGGCCCCCTGAATGCTGACTGGTGATAGTTTTGTCATACTTGCATGTGCTTATAACTATTTAGTGTGTGCATGTTTGACAGAAAGTTCATAAGGATTGATGAGAATTTATTTCTTTTCTATACTTTCCACCATAAATTCATTTTTTCAAAATCATTATCCCAAAGAATCATAGTTTGTTATTTTGAATTTTAACTATCTCAATTCTCTATTCAGAAAAAGAGATGTTGCATATCTTTCAATACACTGGAAGACATAGAATTTTACCTATTCTGGACAAGTTCCCTGCAGATCAAAAGCTGCTGTTCTGAAAGGAATAAAGAAGACTGGGACAGGCCTTCTTTTTGGATATGAGAGCTCTGTGATGCACTAGTTCATGTCAAACTCCAGTGAAATTACATTAAATGCTCTTTTAAAGCAGGGTAGAAGTAGTATCAAGACAGGGGGAGGAAAGTACAGCTGCGTTAGGTTTTACCCTTCCTATTTCTGATCCCACAGAAATCTGATATAGGTGACAACCTGGTTCAATAACCAAAAGACGAAATAGAATATTGTTCCATGTGGACACCTAGTATGTTAAACTGCTGAGCTCTCTGGAGACCGTATCTTTTACAGTCGCTGTACCCATGTGAAGTTGGGTGTTTATATTTTCTTTCCTTCACAGCTGTTCATTTGCCTTCGCTCATACCCTGTAAAGGCATGACAGACTAGACAGACAACATTAGTCAAAAGCAGTCAGTTTTGAGCTGAATTCAGGTTTATACTTCAGACATCCAGACAAACTTTGGAAGGGTTTATTTCAGAATGTTGTCAAAGTGAAACATCAGCAATAGATGTGTTAAAGAGGCTCAAGCTTCTCCTTAATTTTTGGCATATTTATTTAGACACCAAGTGTTTGAGATATCTGATTATGCAGATATTCTTCTTGGAGTTGGACAGATTTCAGAAAATCTAGCTTGATACTTTTGAAATCATGTAATTTGACCTCCCAGAAGAACTGGTGTGTCATCTTTACAAAATAAAATTCTACATTGTTCTATTTGTCCAACAAATACATTTTGCCTTTATTTTTTTCTTTAGAATAATTGTCCGTTACTTTCTTGGCATGGAATTTCTATAATTTGCTCTAAGATGACATAATTAAAATGTTTTAAACATGTTGCATCTATATACAATGCATTTGCTTTTCCTGAACAGTACAAATGATTCTGAGTAGTTTGTGTGAGATGATTACAGCAAAGCGTGAAACTCAAGGGGGCCTACAAGATGTCTGACATATTTCAAATAAAAGGTAGAATGTATAATTTTAGCTGTTGCTGAAACATATTACCGTAAAGAGAACTGCAAGAAACTGTGAGGTGATTAACTGACAGTAGGAAGTATGACACATTTAAATCTAGTAGTGTATTTACAGTTGCCTTGCACAAGGGACTTTGATTCATATTCCAAGGTTATAATAATAATAATACTCTTCAGGTCCATTTACTGCAAGGCTGAGCAGTCACCATTCCTGTTCAGCTTGCATCAAACTCAGCTCTTCTACAAGCAATGAGAAAATTGATGTTGCTGACACTGTGAATAGAGAGCCCTGCTAATTGCTTGTAGGCATTTTCATCAGTCTTCTTCTAAAACAGAGAGGTTGTTCAAAGACTGGCAGTCATGGGCTGTGGACACATGTATGTGAAACTTGGTGTAATGCAACAGGTGCTGTAAGTTAGGGTAAATGCAAGCACACACAAGCACAGAACAAACTCTAAAAATGTGCCATGGTGAGCAAAATGTTGATAGTAGATTAGTAGATAGTAGTTATCCTCGATGAAAGGAGGAGACTGACACTCATTTCCTATTCAAGCCACACCAGATTAAATTGCCTTGAAAGTCCCAGAAATTCATAAATGCTAAAAAGAAAGACATCAAGCATTATACTTGGTAATGAATCCAGAATTTCAATGGGTTCAATATTGCCTTATTTTATATTGCTTACCCATCTTTTAGGACATCCCAAATAAATTCTACTTAAAAGTAGGTAAATTTATAAATAACTAATTGAAGTTCTTTCCTTGGTTTTTGACTCATAATTCCTAACATTAGGTCTTTGAACTTTTATCCATAAACCTATAACGCTACCAACTTATTATATTTTTAAGCCATGGTTCTAACGGAACAGGTATTTTTAGCATTCTCTGTGAATCTGGTGTTTAAAAGCACCTGAGTGTATTGCATACAGTACTAGTGATAAGATGGAGCTGACAATACACCAGTAATGAGTTTGTAATGCTATGAGTTTGTAAGGCCTGCAGCCTTCCACTGTGAAGCCATATGAACAAAGCCACAGCTACTTAGTAACTCACCAAAGCTAGTACAATAGGTTTATCATGAGCTGTGAGATGCTCAGGGTCCTACCAATGTCAACTGTGAGCACACTGCCAAAGATGGTTCCCCCACCTCTAAGCCTCTGCCATATGGGCCTGTCCAAAACCATGACCCACTATGGATGGAGGAGATGGCCTAATGACAGTGATTGTTAGATGTTTCTGGTGTATGACTGAATTTTTTATACAGTAGACAATGAAAAAACTATTTTAGTCAATCTTTATACTCTGTATGTTAACATATTTCTCTATAGGTGTATTTTTACAAAGAACAAGTTGTATCAACAACCCCCTGGTAGCGATACAGGCTCAGGGGGGAAGTATTGAAAGCAGCCCTGCCAAGAAGGATTTGGGGAAGCTGGAGGATGAAAAACTGCACATAAATCTACAAAGTGCATTTACAACCCAGAAAGGCAACCGCATCCCAGGCTGCTTCTAAAGTGTGGCCAGCAGTTCAAGGCAAGTGATTCTGTCCCTCTAGTTCATTCTAATGAGACTCCACCTGGAGTACTGTGTGCAGATTTGGGGTCCTCAGTACAGGAACAACATGGACCTGTTGGAGCTGGTCATGAGGAGGGCCACATAAATGATCAGAGGCCTGGAACATCTTTCCTATGAAGACAGGCTGAGAGAACTAGGGTTGTTCAGGCTGGAGAAAAGAAGGTTCCAGGGGTCTAGCTGCAGCAGTTTGATACTTAAAGGATGCTTATAAGAAGCACTGGTTGCACATCGGTAAAATTCTTTCTTTCCTTTTCATAGTATGTAAGAGGAATATTAGCATAATATCAATAAAGTTGGAAAAGACCTCCACGATCATCAAGACCAACCTTTGACAAAGCTCCACCATGCCAACGAAACCATAGCAGTAAGTACCACATTCAGTTGTTTCTTTAACACAAGAATGCTGACTACCACCTCCCAGGGAAGTCTGTTGCAATCCTTAACCACTCTTTCAGCGAAGAAATTCTTCCTAATGTCCAATCTGAACCTCCCCTGGCTCAGAATGAGGGTAATTCCTCTTGTCTTGTCACTAGTTTCCTGGGAGGAGAAGCGACTGACACCCACCTCACTACACTATTCTTTCAGGTAGTTGTTGGGTGTGGTAAGGTCTCCCCTCAGCCTTCTTTTCTCCAGGTTAAACAATCCCAGCTTCATCAGCCATTCCTCATAAGACTTGTGGTCCTGACCCTTCACCGACTCTGTTGTTGTCCTCTTGACTCACTCCAGCACCTCAATGTCTTGTCATGAGGGACCCAGAACTGAACCCAGCACTCAAGTTGTGGCATCACTAGTGCCAAGTAAGTACACACGGATGATCCCTACTGTGATCCTGCTGGACACACTGTGTCTGATACAAGCCAAGGTGCCATTGGTGCTCTTGGGCACCTGGACACGCTGATGGCTCATGTTCAGCTGGCTGCTGAACAGTACCCCCAGGACCTTTTCTGCCAGGCAGCTTTCCAGCCACTCTGCTCCCAGCCTGTAGTGCTGCATGGGATTGTTGTGACCCAAGGGCAGGACCCAGTAGTTCACATTATTGAACCTCATGCAGTTGGCCTCAGCCCATTGATCCAGCCTGTCCAGATCCTTCTGCAGAATCTTCCAACCCTCCAGTAGATCCACACTTCCACTCAACTAATCTGATAATTGTACCGCAGCTGCCCACTGTAGATGCATTGATCTATTGTACCTTTCCTTCATCTCATTTATAAGTTCTGTTTTCTTAAACCAGTCTGACTACAGAAGTAGTGGGATTAATCTGTAGGTTTAATAGCCCAATCTGTAGCAGCCATCAATAATCCTTTCTCTACATTGAACCACAAGGGTGGTGAACTTGTGACCCAGAGGTTGAATAGTATTGTGCTAGTGTCTGTAATTGAATAAAGCATGTGCTAGTGTCTGTAAAATATCTTTGAAAGGCCTATTTGGCCCTGAACAGGGAGAAGGTTTCACCCCCTACCCACTGGCAGCATCAAAATAAGTATCAAAGATTAAATGAGCAATTGAAAAAAAATTCAATTAGTGGAGGAGGATCAAATTACAGTGCACTTCCCTCCTGGTTCACTGCCCATAATAATGACTTTATTTAGAACAAAATTACTGGAAAGTGTCACTTTTAAATATGTCCTGTGTCTATTTTGGTGTCAGGTTCAAGCAGATGCTTTGTGGAATGATGGGTTTGTTGGAATGGTTGTATTTGAGAATTAAGAAAAGTCTTGAGTGTTCTTTACAAACTGGAAATTTTAAATGGTAAGGCAGCTTCCAGTCTATTATAACATATTTTCAAAATCTTACAACCTGTTTTCAGAAGAAGCAGCAGTCTCACAGTGGGATGATGCAGTCTAAGCCTCACCTGGACCCTGTCTCTGAGCCAAGGAAACAGGCATACTTTACAACCACTGTGAGCATCTTCACAGAAATTCTTTCTGTGCCTACATGAATCTTTCTGTTTTGTTCTTAAAAGAAACCTGTCTGCTAGCTAGGTTGCTCAGAACAGTTTTGGCAATAAATTGTGACTAGTGTGCATTACTTTCCTTCACTTGTAGAACTACTTCATGAGCAAATATAATGCAAGTAGGCTCACTGCAGATAAAGTTTGTGTCTTATTCCGAGAATTCTTCGAAACATCAGTGACATTATCTGTAAAAGACCACGGGCTGGCATTTTTCCAGGCAGTATTTTGATCTAGTGCAGAGCAAGCTAAATTTAAGAAAAGAAGAAATTCCGGCTTTTGTTATTTGCCTGGGCACCTAAGCGTGACTTGCTCATGTTCCATTGGTCCTGTGAAAGTGCCATATTAATCTTTCCCGGTTACTGATTAATACCTGTTCCTTTGTGAAAAAGTTAAGAGATATCCATGATTGAATAATTCCAAGTAAGACATGCACATTCTGCTTGATAATTTTTCTTTTATTAGATCGAATAAACCAGAAGATAGCAGGATGGATTTTTTTTTTTCTCAGTTCCTCTGGAGTGCCCACATATCTATTCTTGCATTTGAATATGTGTACTGAAATATATTAATACTTGATCTTTACTCAGCATATAAAATAGACAGGGTATCATTTTCACATAAATATTCCATGGAAACATTGAAGAACAACCTGCATACTTCAGTCTTCGGTTGAGTCTTAACCATTTTATCTTGTCTGCATGCTGTTTTATTAGCTAATGATCCTGAAAGAAGAAAAGCTGAAACCATCTTTAGCTTTTGGTTTTGGAAAGATCATAAAGATCAGTCAGGTAATTGCTTGTCTGGAGTATAAGTCATAGAATCACAGAAGCATAGAATGGTTAAGGTTGGAAAGGACATTAAAGATCATCTAGTTCCAACTCTCCTGCTGTGGGCAGGAACACCTTTCAGTAGATAAGGTTTCTCAGAGCCCCATTCAACCTGACCTTGAACACTTCCAGGGATGGGGCACCCAATATTCAGTGGACATAGATGGGACATCCATATCCATTTTATTGTGCTCAATTAAGAACAAGATTAAAAAGTATAAATAGTGTATCATAGTATAAATATAGTATCATACACCTCACTCTTCTATAGTTTCTCGAGAATTTACACATCCAAGATGAGGTCTCTCTGCTGTGAATATAATTGTGTACATTGATTGAGAATAATTATTTTGGGTTGTATCATTGAACATTTAGAGAAATTAACAGTCACTTTGATGTCTCTCTGCTTGAACATCCAGGTCCTAAAAGTTTGTGTATTTATTCCAGTAGGTATACTTATGCTTTCTCTTCTGCTATCCCACTGGGGACAGTGGTCACATGGTCTTTATCTGCCTTATTTCTGGATATTGCTGAGAATATTTCCCACCTCCAGAAGAGATTCACAGTATTATCTGTAACCCCAGTCACACTGTGATAAGACCAAATAAAGTGGAGTTGTCAGATTATGAGACATAGTATTTGGGGAACTGCAACATTACGATACAAGTGAGCTCTAAACCAATGAGAGCAGCAACAGTCTGGCTAGAGCAGAGCATTGTTCACAATAGGTGAGCTGATTCAGCAAATAAGTTGCCTTTGCTGTACTTAGCACCGAGATTCAACAAATGCAAACAAGCTCTCATTTGTAATTGCTCTGTGGTAACTGCTCACACATAGATATCTCTTTGCAGCTGCAGAGTAATTCAGTTCAGCTTGACTGGGCTAAATCAGCTTAGATCATGTCTTGTTTGCATGGGCTAAGAGCAAGCAGAAAGGTGGGTGCCACCGTTTGGCTGGTGTGAACTACATGTCTCACCCCTGAGTTACAACAATATGCACTGAACTTTGATGTATTTTTATGTGGTTTTCTGTAGCAAGATCTTTTCACCTACCAGCCTTTTGAGTTGCACAAAGACATCTTCTAAAATTATTGCCTCGATATAGCACTGTGCAAGAGCTGACAAATTAAACCAATTTTCTCACCTTGATGAGAAATTCAGCTTTGACTAAAGAATTTGCAAAATTGTACTGGAAAAAAGAAAAGGGAAGACAAATGCATTAAGTGGAGAGGTACAGTGGAAACAGAAATCTAAAAAGAATTGCTTGCTATTATTTCAACTTGCAAATTAAATTCATTAGTAAGAAAGATACTCAGATATGTTAAGTAGGGC
>NW_008653246.1:0-26631 GCF_000695815.1 Acanthisitta chloris
ATCTGCCTCTTGCTCCAGATGGTGCAATTTAGCTGCCTGTGTTACTCCCGAGTTGGTTTTGGTTTTAAACAAATACTTAACCCAGAAATTGTCATATTAAGAATTGTCCATTTCTCACAACTGAAACCTAAACTGCATTGCTGCTTTAATTCTCAGAACAGGGAGTTTCCTGTTTCACAGGTCAAAAGTACAAGGGGAAAAAAAAGTCTTTTTAATATTTCAGTGCAGCATCCACACTTGTAAAACTGCCTGATACTGTACCCTCCAGTTGCTGGCAAAAATTCAGGCAGCAAACTTAATCTAAAATTCCCAGGGGGTCTGACAGCATGCAGACAGGAGGACAGACCTGAAGCAACCGAGTTTTTTTCCTTTTGTGCCACATCACCTGCTCATTGAGTTTACATTTATGTTCCAGCCCCTGGGAGTATCAATTCCACCTTACAGCAAATCTTTCAATATATGTAGCAATGCTGTGTCCTTGCTCTAAAATCTGCCCAGCAGGAGGCAGTGAGCAGGCTGCAGCTCTCTGCCAAGGACAGACACGTGCTGGATGCTGTTTTTGCAGTTGAGAACCATAGTGGAACTCTGCAGCTTCTGGAGAAACTCGGGAAAAAAAGCAGTATGTATGGGATGGCCTGTAGGAATGTAAAAAGCTGAGCATATATAGTTTGACAAGGTCCTAGCAAAGTTATGGCCCAGATCCACCATATGACTAGACTTTATAGAGATCTTTGGATGAGATTCACCTGTCTGCTGGCATAATAAGCAGAAATGACTGAGATATCCTTCTGCTATGCTATGCTGTAACTACAATTTTTGCCTTGAAGCTTTATTACCACATATCATACTTTGAAACAATGCTAAATTCTCAAAAGTTATAGAGTGTTTTCACTTTGATTTTGTAAAATCGTATTCTTATAAAACCAAATGCTTAGACTGATTTTAAAACTTACAGTGGTCTTGAGACTTTTGTAAGAAAATTAATGTGTAGTTTGAGTAATCTCCTTCAGATTAGTAATACATTGCTAGCTAGATTAAAACCAGAGTAAGTGAATGCTTTTCCAATTATTATGTTAAAAAAAAGATTGGATTCCTCTGGTTTAAGAAACTTGGGGGGAAAATGCTACTTCTTTGGAGTACTTAAAGGAAAAACTTAAATCTACTTCACTGAATTTTACTTGTAGAGTAATTTTGGAGTCAGAAATCATTTGAAGGTAAAATTTAAATGAAGATAATTTTTTAGTTATGAATTCCATATGTATTTTTTTACTATTGTTAAGGGATTGTTTGGTTTTTTTTAAATTGGGGCTTTTTTTGTTTGAGATGTTGGGGGGTTTTAGTTAATATGAGGAAAATACTTGGAATAACTTAAACCTGATTTGATTTGCTTCTTCTTTACCTAAGCTGACATGTACTGTAATTATGAAACTTTCTTGAAAGATAAAATTTTCTTTATTCTTGGCTATTTTCCACCTTTTACAGGTGACTGGCTGTAGGAATGTGTTTTGGGAAATGGAGAACTAGAACTGCTGTGGATGTGAAATGGCAAGTAAGAGCACCCCTTGTCAGCTCAGAGGCTCCAGTCAGCTACACAAGAGCTCTTCTTGGAAAAGGGGCCTGGTATTACTAAGCAATAAGCTGCAGTTCACACTGGAGATGTTTGCAAAATTCTTTGCTATGGGCATCATTTTAACTTACTGATACTGACAGACACCTGTGCCCCTGTGCCTGGAATAATAAATGCAGAATGCCTGAACCCAAGTCAAATAGTCTTTGCAAAACCAGCTTAAATTAAAATCATAGTCTGAAAATCATAGGCTGAATTGCCTTCTGGAGAAATATAAGGTATGAGCTGCTTCCTAGCACTGCCTCTCACTGCATACACTACAATTCAGGAAATGGGACTCTCAATTTCTGTTGTCAACTAAGCATCTAAACACAGGCTGAATGAACTGTAGTCACAGATTATATTGAATTCAGGTTTTAGCAAATAACTGAAAAATATCCTAATATTAATCTTCAGGGTGTTAAGAGTCCTTGACTAATTAGCAAACTGTTGTTAGGGGGACTTTCATTAATGTGATGTTCCATGATACCCAGTACAGAATTAAAGGTGGGAAATTGCTGCCCTTTTGTGAGATTGAGGAGTCATGTCACCAAAACAAAACTACATTTAGAAAAGCACTGCCCCACTTGGTTCGGCATGTTCATGCAAGTTTAGTGGTTATCATCAAGTTCAGTGTGTTCAAGATATCATCATTTGGCTGACACACTGTTTTCATAAATCCGCTAAGCTATCAGTTCAGAATGTTTCCTCTAAAGCCCAAAGATCCATGAGTGAAAACTATGGAGTTTTTTACTTTATGTTTTCTAACACATTTTGACAATGGGTCCCCATCGTTCTTTCTTCTGATGGACTTGGGCCATTTTACAGTCAATGAATGAAGCTACTTTTCAGTACCAAAATCTTCCCGGATACTAAGAGCCAATTATAAAGTGCAACTCAGGGTTGAATAAATTCTTTTCTGACCCCTTAGGTGATAAAATTATGGCCAAAGGCGAGGGTTTCATTATCTGTATCATTATCACGGCTCATATGACTCCTGTGTTAATGCCAGCAATTAGTTTGCTCAGATTTTCTATGAGAAATTTTTTATATGAACCTAGCAAAACTACATCCTCATCACTTTGTTCCAGCTTTCCAAAGCAGAGGCATAAACACTGTGAATGACCATATATCTATTGATTATGAGCTTGGACAGACTTAAAACCCACACAATAATATTAGGATCCAAGATCAAGCATACAGCAATTGTACCTATCAGCCTCATTAGCTAACCCAGACCATCCTTCATGCTTCACAGAAGTGCTTTCTGCATTTTAAAATATCGGTAATGGGGAAAAAACGTGTTTGGGATCTCAAATTATTGCTTCTGTGTAATGTTTTTCTAATGTGTTTCTATGAGCACTGGAGCTAGCTGTTCATGTATAATTTGGGTTGCCTTTCTAAATGATCAGATTCACTCCTACATACCACAATGCTGTACCAGGTAGGGCTTATACAAAGTGCAACAGTGAAATGCCTAGAGAGAACTACTTTTAGAAGCAACAGTTTTATACCTTGCATTGTTCACCTCCCTACTCCAGAAGATGCCTTCCATTTATTCTTGTCCCCGTGAACTTCCCACCATTACCATCCCTTCCAAGACTTCATATGTGAAAAAGATGAGTAAGTGCCTGTAGTCCTTGGCTTTGATAACTGAGGAAGTCATGAGAAGCAGAGTTACTCCATGTAGTTCACAAGCCTTCTGGGCAGTGCAAATGGAAAATGACCCATTATAACTGATCAGGAGACAGCAATCACTTCTTTTAAATTCCAGTGTTTTGACGTTAAACTTTTCATCAGACTGAAATACAAAGTAAGTCTGTCAAGAAAATTATTCAAAACATTGGTGTGTGTATTCAAATAGTTTCTTTTTTGTTTTAGAATGTATTCCTTAAGATGACAGAATCCTGCCATGTAGTGGTCCTACCTAGGATGTACAAAAGTAGCATGCAGAGAGATTTTACTTTGCCATTGTTATTTTATACACACACACACATATATGTATAAAATACATACATGTATGTATTAATGCACATATGTCTATGTCTATATATAACTCCCCAGAAATGTTTTTACCAGAACAAGTACATGGATGTGCCTTCCAAACCTCAGGCCACTGTTGCAGTTGCCAGGCTACAGATCACTGGAGTCCTTAACTTTCACTGCACCCATTTCAGCTCCTGCAAAACAATATACTGTAATAACATGAAGGGAAACATTTTTCAACAAAATTTCAGCTACTTTTAGTAGAATAGCCTCTGTATCTTTCTAGATATTGCCATAGAATAGGAGAATCTAAATACAATAGAAAGTGTTTTTCTGACATTACAAGACTATAAATAGGACAATGCAGCATGAAGAATGATGTCCTAAACCAGAAGTCAGACTATTGTTTTAGGTATTATGCATGAAAGCATCCCTTCTGGTCTATCTCTGTTTGTAAAAATGAACCATTCCAATGCCTGTCTTCAACCTGTGATCTTGCTTTTGTGCCAGTTTGAAACAGTATAATTTGGCAGATCCTTTAAACTGAGAACCTAACTGGCCATGTTTTATGAGTGCTCCCTTCAAGAGGCAGCTCCAAAAGGAAGAGCCTGTCAGTGAAATAGAGTTATGGCTAAATCTGGGATACTCTGTTCTATAAGTTACTGAAAAATGGAAACAATCTCACAGAATATCGTTGTGCACAGCAAATGAGCCATGAGAGATTTGGTGGTAGAATGAAAGGTAATACACCACTATAATATCTTCAACAGTTTAAGGGCACCTGTGAACTGAAAGTACATAACAGCTTTAGTAAACACAAAGTTTGAATGTCAGGAGAGGTCTAACCTGCAGTCCTTTTAAGCAAAAGGCATAGTTCATATTTTCAAGGGCAGTTAAGGTCAGTGTTGGTGTGGTTGGAGCTTCAAATGAAGACTCAAGGATGGAGCACTGCCCAAGAGTAAAAATACCAGAAGTCACTTAAATAATTTCAAATTTATTTCATAATTAGAAAGGTATAGAGGAGGACACCATCTGAAAATGAGGACTTGTGCTCCCAACATCATCCTCAAAAAAAGATACATTTTGAAAATTACTTGCAAACAAATAACTTCATCTTACCTGCTGGACAGTGTGGTGATGAGTCTGCTGCCCCTACTCCAAGCACAGAAAAAAAGTAAAAATACAACATTTTCTAAAGCTCTGCTATAAATGAGGAGCTTTCAGACAGTTTAGAAGGGCTTGTTTGCAGGAACTCATCTCTCATAAAAGGCTTGCTGCAGCTCTAGGGAGGAGTAAAATAGCTACTGATGACATTCAAATCATGATCTGTCTTCTCAGCCATTAATTTTAAATATGATTCATACTCCATTATGCTCTGGAAACCAAAGAAATTATCCTTTATTGTGTCTAGCCATTTTTCATCACTATGTACTCATAATGACCAATTTTGCTGTTCCCTTCTGGTATGTGCTTGAAAATGTGCAAAAATTAACCCCAATATTTACATTTGCCTTTAATTCAGCTTCATAAGGACTTTCCAGTGTAAATATATATTTATACAATAGAACAGAATTATTAGCATCCAACATCTATAAACAACATTAGCTTTTAAATTGCTTAAATATTAGGGTTCATAAATTAGAAACAAGTCCAGGTCAAACTTCAGAGAACAAACACTACTGAGCGTCATCCTATATAAACACAAATACATATAAAATATACATTTGAATGATGGTCTAAACTTGTGTTAGGGCATTTTAATAACCATGGAAATGAAGTCCAATAACAGAAGTGCTTATAATATTCATCCTCCTTTGCAATATCAATGAGTTTGTAGTTTTGTTTTGGTTGTTTTTTAAAGATAGATCACAGAAAAAGATTTTGGCTTAAGTTTTCAAAAATGCAAATGCAATTCCTTGTTTCAGCTGCATGACTTTGGACAAATCATTTGTCTCAAAATCCAAAAATCCAAAAATGTAAAATAAATATTTTCACTATGCATTGCCAAACAAAACAGATATGCTGCATAAAGCTGAGGCACCACTCCCTTCCTGTTTAAGAGAGAGGGTGCATCCTGTGCATTCTCCTACCTTCACCCAAGTTGAGGCAAAGTTCTTCCTCAAAAGCCTTTGTGTGAGGTAACATTACTCTGCTACATCTCTCATTATGCTATATTAACAGGATGCACAGTAGTGGAACAGTATTTTTAATGTGTTTCCCTCTCTGCCTAGTCCCACACTCACTGAGGATCCGCAGCAAGGAAGAACAGCATAACTCTCTCTCACTACAATATTACTCAAATAAATAATGAGATAAGATCACTGAGCTAAGTCTCACAGCACACAGTCCAGTTTAATAAATATCTGATGGATTAGAATGGAGAACTATATAATATACATTATCACAAGCTACCTATTATATAGTAGCTGAAAAAAAAAGCAGTAAGTAGGGCATGATGTGCAGCATCCTCAAACACAATGTAATTTTCATTCCCACCTGTCCAGCATAAGAGTTCATGGGTATCAGAGGTTGAGTCAATTGTTGCTGGGTTTATTAAAAAAAACCCAAACAAAACCAAGTCCTGTTACTTTTAAAATAATGGTGATAAGTGCTGGACATAATAAAGCTTATAAACTCCTGGTTTGTTTTTTTTCCAGAGTAAAGAGAAAAAGGAGCTGCCTGTACCAGTTAGGGATAGTAAATGATATTATGCTGCTCATACAGCTTGTCACACGTGAAGCAAACCCCAGACCTCCCACGAGTACAAGCTTCAAAGAGCACATTTCCAGCTTAATCACTAAGATTCAGTTTTAAATTAGGTTATTGATGGATTGCAATTAAATACAAGATTTGAAGTGGGGGAGCTAGCCCTATTTGCAAAACCTTAAAAGTGCTGCAAGAAAAGAGGGGTGATGTATTGAAGTGTGGGGTGTCTGTGTCAAGGTATTGGCAATAAGGGGGCTGCAGGGGTGACCTCTTTTCTCAAAGCCCAGGGGCTAGCTTGTCCTGGACACAGCCAGCTCCACAGTGGATCTGCCACAGGACACAGCTGACCCCATCAGCCAATATAGTGGCACCACTGGGAACATGTAGTTAAGGAAGGGAAGAAAATGCTGGACAGAGGGAAAAGGGAACAAAAATAGTGTGATAAACAGCCCTGTGAGCACCAAGGTGAGAGAAGAAGGAGGAGGTGCTCTAGGTGCTGAAGCAGCCTGTGAAGCAGATAGCCACACTCAACCATGAAGGATGCTGTGGTGGAGCAGGTGGACATGACCTGAAGCAACTGTGGCCAAAGGAACTGGAGCAGATTTATCCTGAAGGGCTGCAGCCTGTGGGAAGGACCCACATTGAAGCTGGGGAAAACTGTGAGGAGGAAGGAGTGGCAGAGAGGAACTGTTATAGATCAGCCTCAGCCCCCATCTCCCTATCTATCCCCATCTATCTCCCTTTCACAGCTCATTGGGAAGAAACAGGAGCAGAGGATGAAGCTGTGGCTGGGAAGAAGGGGTGAGGAAGGTAGGTTTGTTGTCTTTATTTCTCAGCATCCAAATCAAATTCACTTGGTAAAAAATAAATTCATTTTCATCAAGTTGAGTCTGTTTAGTCTGTGACTGGCTGATGAATGATCTTCCTGTCCTTATTTTGACCCATGAGTTTTGCCATCCTATCTTCTTCCCCCATCCTGTTGAGGAGGGGAAGTGAGAGAGTGGCTGGGTGGGTGTCTGTCCCTTAGTCAAGCAAAGGACAACCCATCACAACAGACAACTAAGTTTTAAAATTGATCCCTAATAAAGTCTTAGAAGATTTACATAAACTCTGAATATGAAAAATAAACAGAAAAAGCATTAATCCAAAGAATGATATCTGTAGTATCAGGTAAAGGAGCTCATGAAAAAAGCAGGAATTTATAGAATCATTATACAGGTAATTTAATTAGCTTTCTCTCTATTCAGCTTTTCCAAAATGTATTTTACTAGATCCCTCACTGGTGATTAAGTGATTCTAAGTATTAATTGGTTCAAAGTTTCATTGTGAAGAGTAAGAAATAATAAAATAAGACAAAGAAGATAAACTCAAGAGAGAAAGATACTAGTGGAACTGTGGAAAAGGCAGAATTTCTGACAATATGATATTTGGCATAATTTAAAAATTGTCACACTAAGTTCAAAATTACTTGATAAAACAAGCTGTTTCATGATTCAGTTTAAATTTTGCCATTACTTCAAAACTGATGGAATCTGTCATTTAACCATTATACTATTTATTTTGAAAACAAGAATACACACTACTGAAATAGTCATTTTGAAGCTAAATAAATTACAATTTCATTCCAAGAATTTTTCCATGCTATTGAGATTTTTATCCTTAATTTTCCTGTTCCATCACAGATCTACTTAATTCAAAAAGCATACGCTTTCATTCAAGCTTAGGTAAACTTAGGTAATTACAGTTCTTCTAACAATTAGAACAGAAGGCTACCGTGGGAGGCTGAAACTTTGTTAGAAATTAAGAGCAAGGGCCAAGGAATTAGTTTAGGATAGTCTACAAATACAAAAATCAGTATACTAAGAGGGGAAACTTCTTTAATGACTGTATGAAGCAACCAGAAACAAGGAGAAGGGTAGCAGAAGCCAAGACAACCACCTAGCATAACTCCAGCAAAGTAAAAAGACCAGGCAATTGAGTGGAAAAGCCTGAATTTTCTTCCTACTCTATTCAGCTTCCTCTGCATTAAGCTAAATCACAGTAATTTGTATCAGAAGATAACTGATCCATAGTGTATTTTCCTGACAGAAATACAGCAGCATCAAATATTAGCTACCTGGTAAAGGAAAAGAAAAGCAAACACATACTTTTCTAACGGCATCAAATATTAGCTACCTGGTAAAGCAAAAGAAAAGCAAACACATACTTTTCTATGGCAGTTCTTTTTAGTTTACATGATGCAAGCCAGTCACAATAATTACTCCCCATATCAATCTTTCATTTATCCTTGCCATATTTCTCAGAATTTTGTTGATTGAGTTGTTTTTTTCTAAAGTATGTTTTCAGCATTTTAAGGAAAATATTGATGTTGTTGTTGAATTTATCTTGAATAAGTAATCCAAATCCTCACTTTAAATAGTTCCCATTTTGACTTCTGACTTGTCAGAGAATGACTAATAAGCAGACAATCCATCTGTGCTGCCTATGTAATTGGCTGCCATCCAAAGGTCTCCCATCCTTTCCTATCTTGCTATGACATCTAACTTGCACAGAGTCAAAAATCTTGACCCCTTTACATTTTGTGCATTAAGCCAATTAAAACACTACCAGAACAATAAGCAGCAACCTGTTAGGAGAAACAAATAAAGACCACTTAATTGCTGAGTAGAATTTCTGAGCTGGAAAACATTATTAAGATTATTTTATATACATTCTCATAATTCTTTCAAGAGACAGAGGTAGATTGGAAAGCAAGCAACCAATGCATTGTATAGCCACTTTCCCCTCACCTTTTTTTTAAAATCTTGTCTCAAAATGAGTGATAAAATTAAAATGAACACTGAAGCAATACAACATGAAACTTAATGTCCTAAAGACGTTTTGGCATGCCTGAACAGTGAAGAATAAAAAGTTAATCTAATTATAACACTTGTGACCATTAAGTTATTTATGTTGTAGATATTTTCTGTGATTCTTTGCAAAGCTTTAAACATGTAATCTAATATAATTTTTTTTCTGGAAAATGACTGAGATGACTGGTGATGAGAAATTAAAATGAATTATATAGAAGTGAATGGATGGTATCAGCTGATGCAATTCAGCTATTGAAATTGCCTTAGTATCATTAGCAGTTAAAAACCACTTTTCTCAAGTGATCAACATATATTTCCAGAACTATTTTGGGTAATGTGCAGAGTTAAGAATAATGCTGAAATTCTTATGAGAAGCAGCTCATGAAAAGATATTTGAATATTCATTTACTAAGTGTCAGCTAGAATATTGGTAGATTAGAAGGCTAAACAATGCAAAAATTTTGATGTACATAAACTGATGTAAATGGGGCTCCCATTCCCAGAAAATGTAAGCAGAGGACCACATTCTGTACTGGTTTGCATTCAGTAGATTGTATGGGAGAAACATAGGACAGAATAGGTGTGCACAATACACTACATTTACCTATTATAAATATATTGTATTTTATTATTTTCTACTGTTCTTCAATAATGACCCCTTTTGAAACAGTCTGTTACCTTCTCCTGGAAATAACTGGCATATTCTTAAATACTGATATAAGTGCTACTTGCCCTTGCTTCTTATGCATATAGACTCCTGTGCAACAGAATGAGAAGGCTGTAAAGAAACATATATGCGTACATATGTATATAAACTTAATCTCTATAAAAATAGTAGTGCAGTTGCCTTTTATTCAGCTCTAGACAGAAATTCAGTAATGTAGTTGCAAATATACTGTGCATTGCTCTTGGCAGTGCTAAAAATAAGTCATTTGGATTAAACACTTTCAAGTAGAACATTTTATCACTTAAATAATATTTTTATTCACAATCCCATTTGGTTTAATGCAATTTGTTTGAGATCATGCACTAATTTCTGTTCTCAGTATAGCCTTGGGAAGATAAAAATATTAAATACAATTCTTTGTGGGTTTTAAAAAATCATCTTGCCTTATTTAGAGCAGATTATCACTATCCAGTGAGGCTTAGGTACTCATGGCATTCATGATTATATGTATAAGAAAAATACCCAAAGTATCGCATAGCAGACTAGACTATATTCTATATAAGCAGCTATTGAATTGTAGCCCATATCATAAAATATTGTCAGGTTCTCATTTTCTTAACAGCTGGAGTCTTTTGGTCAAGTAAACTGCTTTTTTTAAATCTAACAAAAGTTATTGCAGTAGGTTGTTAAATCAAAATTTTAATTTAAGTTGTTAAATTGAAAAGCTCTGCTAATTAACAGTGTAAAATATAGAGTAGTCCAAAAATATGAATAATGAGTAAATTCCAGAAAAAAAGGACCGACAAGTATGGAACCCACATAGTTCAATATTTACAAATGGGATCTTAATATAATAGGCAATTTTGCCTTCATTTTCCATCTTTATTGCCTTTATGTGAAAGTAGCAACTGAATTCTCACTATTGTACATGCATGCCCAATATCTTCTGCAGAACTTATTTTAAAGAAATTTAAACAAAACCTGCTGAAAAATGGTCTCACATTTCCACCTTCTCTTTAATATTAATAGCTCTCTAGTGAAAATTAACAACAGAAAGAGCATTAGTACTTTTTACTGCCAGTCTATCAAAGTCTTGGGCTTCCTTTATAAAATGAAAATACTGGGCTTTTTCCACAGTTTCTAAACATATTAGACTGACTCCATGTCTTTTATGAGTTACCTGTTTGCTTCTGACTGGTAGAAAGCCAAAACAATCTGACTTTTAATTGTAGCCTTGAAACTGAGAAATGGAAAGTAGAAAAATATGTGAAACAAATCATCTATTGAAGAAAGCTGAGGGCAGTTCTAAAGTTCAAGAAGCTTTACGAAAAGTTAAAATGAATGTAATATTTTTGAGAAATGTCAACTTTATTCTGGGCAGCTGCAGTTAAAACATGAGGGGTTTAGCTAGAAGAGTAAAGAGCCATATGCTCAGAAAACTGTAAGCAGAAAATAATAATAATATGGGGAAAGGTTAACATCTTGACATTAAATTATGGGCTTTAATAAAAATTATTATATTTTTATGTGGTCAGGTATATATCTGACTACTTTGGCAGGTAATAAAACAAAATTGAAAAACCTTCATCTGTCAGTTTCTGGTTGCAGCAAAGCTCTGCAAGAAACTAAACATGTGGATCTTTGAGTTAAATTGCTGCATGAAATAAATCATTTTTGCTTTCAAAGTCTCTGTTCTAGAGATAAAAGTATCCAATTGGGACTGGTTTGCTTTATTCAACAGGATAGAAAAACTTAGTTCAAGTTTCAGACTAACCCTCACCTTTTATGACCTCCTCTATAGGTTTTTAATTGTGCATTTTTGTTACTAAAATTATCAAATTCATATATGCTTGCATAAGTGCAATATGATTCTTAAACTATGCAAGTCAATCTTTTATGGGTTGTAGTTTAGATTACTTCTACTTTGGAAAAGTACTTTTCTAGAAAGAATGCTGCATTAGTGTAGTCATTAACAGCAATTTTATAGATTTTTTGTAAGTCTTTAAAAGAGCTTTTTTTTTCCCCAAAATTGACTAAATAGATGAAGCCAATGGGAGCTGAGTACCTAATCTGTTAAAGATCCTTGAAAATCTCAGTTAGTGTTCTTCAAAATCAATAGATGCTTTAGATCCTTAGGGAATCTGAATGCTTCTTTCTACAAACATCTACATATGATTGATTTGATTTATAGGAATAGTCTCAGTGTAGTTTCTGTATAAAGTTGTTTTCATAAGCATGCTTGGCAAAAGCTATGCCTTTCAAATCCCCTGTATTATTAAAATGGTTTCTCCACTTTCTTGTTGCTGTGAAATTGTTGCAAAGAAGCTTGTACTACTGAAGCTCATTTTTCCATTGACAGGGAAATAACTATATACCGGTATTAGGAATATTCATTCCACTGCGTGGCTTTCCTATAGATATTATGGAACCCAGAGTCAAGATCCTTGCTTTTTAATCAACATTTAGAAAACTAAGATGCAAAAATATTTTTCCTGTGTATCATATATATAAAATTCAAGTTATAGAAAAAATATATATTTCCTTTTCACTTCAGATCAGTGAACCAAATTCTGTTCCATAGTTTTGTAAGTTTATGACATCATGAAGACTTTCACAATTTGAAAAAAATGGGAGCTGTTTGCCTTTACACATATATTTGTGGCTTGTTGGACTAGGTTTGCCAATCCATTCCTAACTACCTTACCAAATATTTATTAATTGTATTTTAAACATTGACAACGGCATTATTATGATATATGCATTAGACATGTACACTTTATAGCATCATATCACACCTACAATAGGAATTATGAAATTGCAAAATATTCTTCTAAAGGACTACTATCTGTAAGTTTTCATTGCTTTGTTCAATTATACTAGTGTTGTCTTCTATGAAACTTAATGTAACTCCTGTTCTTTACAGCATTGTTCTGCATTTTTCAATTGGACTTCACTTGTTTAAGGTTTGAAAGTATTATGTGTTCTGTTAGCTGCAAAAATTGATGATCAAGTTTGAAGAGCAAAACTCTAGGAAAGATGAAGAAGAAAGTAGATCTAGAAGTCAGCTGAACATTTTCCAGATACATAGAGATATGGAAGAAGCTGTGAGAAACACCTGCAAATAAAATGGATCTTAACGTCTATTTCAAAAAATCAAGTAATCCATTCTGTTGTTACCTGCAATGCTCTGAAAAGGCAAAATAAAAGAAGAATTGGTGATGATGACAAGTATGTCCTGTGAATAAGTTGCTCTCTCGGTGTTCTGCCAAGATCCAAAAATGGCCAGATTGTGGAAGCTGCAGGTTGTCTGCTTTGTAGTTGACAGGTACCCTGAAGAGAACAAAGTCAAACATTGCAGCACATGTAGGCCAGAGGTATGACATTGCTGGAGATATTGTATGCATTATAGATAGATGACTGGAGAGCCGAAATTAGAGATGTGTACATGCATTTGTTTTGGGGAACTTTTGCAGCAATATTCACTTACACTTAATAAGGTGATAATTCAACCTACTGTAGAGGTCTCTCTTCTCTATTCTACAAATATCTAGTAATTATATGTTTGTATATTTTTTCTTTCCAGCTATAGGATACAGAAATGTGAATAATTTCTTCTACATTTATATTCAGTAAAACAAAAAAAGTTGGAGTTTTGCAGGTGCAAAACATACACACCCTGTCCCCCAAAGAAAAACATTAAATCTCTATAAACAGCAGAATAATAAAGAATTTTTAGAGAAGAAGGTATTTCCATCCAAAGCACCTTTTGAGAAATAGCTTTTTGAAAAGAAAACCAAACTAGGAAGTACTAGAATAGCACAATCAAAATGCCCTAAGTCCTTTATGATCATACTGATTATATAGCGGTGATGAGCAGCATCCAAGAATTAGCAGAGAAAGCTAAAGAGTAAAGCAAGGCTTTGTTCTGCCCTGCTAATTTTGCATTATTTATTACTTAAATCAAGGGAAAGATAATAATAAATGGGTATAACTCATTTGAATGACCTTCATTTTGCTGATGATATTAATCAGCAACAAAAATACATGGTTTTGTCAAAAAAGGCAAGAGATATGTGCTGTAACAGTGACATTAGGCATAAGATGGCCTTTAACAACAAACTTGAAATATATTTGGCTACAGAAGCATGATCAATACTGACACAATAATAACAATTCCCAATACCTCCTCTCCTTTAGAGAGATTTCTGAAACACCACAACAATGAGGAACTTTTCTAGAGTGCATTGCTCTTATCAGGAAGATCCTTAAAATAAACTGGAAAGAATGTACTCTGTCTTCTAGAAGTCTAAGGAGTGCAGACAAACTGAACACATCAGATGTGAAACATGAACACGGTTAGATGGCAACTTCCATAACATGTTCAGCCTAAAAAGAGAATAATAGGGAAGCTTCCAGAAATCACAGATAAAATAGTAAGTAAAAAGCCTTTGTCATCACCAGGAGGATCAGAAGTCCAAGCCCAGAATACCCAATGATACGCGGTGGATAGTTTGGAGGGAGCACAAGGTAAAGACAAACACATTGGAAGCATTGCATGCATTTCTATTTTCAACAAGGTGGAAAAAGGCCACTCCAGCGTGGATGACATTTTTACTTCTGAATGGTGAGCTCTCCTTACCATGTGAACAAGAGCAGAGATTAAAATAAAAAGCACCTCTAATATCACAAATAAAGCGTGATATTTGTTAATTACTGAATGGTATAAATGAATGCTCATAATAAGAACTACAGAATAAAATGGTTATTTTGCAGTCTGAAATTATCGACAGGATTTTATAGGCTATTTACTCAAGTAATCAATAACAAACCAAATGTTACCATGACAACTATCATATTACAGGTGCAGTACTTTGTAGAATCTTTGGGTTAAATGGACTTTTTTTATGCTCATTTAGTTTAAAAGTCTCTTCACTACTTTGTCCTCTCTCAAAAGAAAACTTTAAAACAACAAGTGAAAATGTCAATTCTGCTACTTTTTTTATACAAGTAAAGCAGCCATCTTGCTAGGCTGTATGTCTACAAATCCAAATTCTAATGCTTACCTGATTCTTTGGGTTGAAGAGTCAGAACTGTGTGGGACATGGCAATAGTCCTAGGCCACTGACCATAAAAAGTAGCAGTGTTCAAAAACGGTTTTTGAAGTTCAGCCACGCCATCATGTTACAAAACCTAAGCTCAAGGTGGTCCTTTGGAACACTGATCTTGTGAGAAATTTCATAGCATGAACACAGTGGCTCGCATGGCATGAGTGAGACTGAGGCCGCTCTGGACCTTTTGATGATGGGCCCATTTCAGTCTCAATATCAAGGGGTTGGCTTGGAAGGGACCTTAAAGTTCATCTAGTTTCAACCTCCTGCCATGACAGAGATGGCTTTCACTAGACCAGGTTTATCAGAGCTCCATTCAATCTGGCCTTGAACACTTCCAGGTATGGGGCATCCACAACTTCTCTGGATATCCTGGGATCCTTATATGGATCAATATATATCTTTAACACTCTATCCCACCATTCTCATCACTAGAGTTACAGCCAGGAAAGTATCTTTGATTGAGTCATCTCCATGTCTCAGGCTAGATGTTATTTTCCTAGTTCACATTTTCAGCTGTATCACTCCCTGCAAGATGACTCTACAAACTGCAGGTGGAGGCCAGGAAGAATGCCTATGGCATCTCAATTGGCACTGGATATCTAAGTTTTAACAATTAAATCTCATAGCTAATTCTAAAGAAATTATCAAGTATCATTTAGACCAGAGTCACTTCATTGTTCCTACCTCAATGCTGTTAATTTACTGCTCCTTGTCTACCATAAGGGTTTCACAACTTACCTTCTTTCTATATCACAACTGTGCTGAGGATGCCACCTGCTGTAATAGCACCAGGCTGCGGCATATACACCACCTGCTTGGTTCAGGTGACAATTTCTAGGAAGTAAGGATAGGATTCTCAGGACAGGAACCGTCTCAATGTCATGTCTGCATACATACTTATCTGCAGATGGACTTTGGTGCATGGTGGACAACGTTCATTACCTTATTTATAAACTATAAGAGGAATGCACATCTTGTGGACGCTTGATACTAGGCTTCTATCTAAAGCAGCACATCTAAACCAGCAGACCTGTAATTGGCATCTAAATGAAAGAGAGTTCTGATAACTGTGCAAGTGAAAGAAAGCAGAAGAGGAAAATTACAATGTTATGAAATCTCATTTTAATAAGAATATGCAAAGTTTTGGAAACAGAATTAGGCTTTTGGCAGGTGTAGTGAGTTGACCCTGGCTGAATGCCAGGCACCCACCTAAGCCACTCGTCACTCCCCTTCTCAGTGGGACAGGGAAAATTCAACAAAGGTTCATGAATTGAGATAAGGACTGAGAGAAATCACTCACTGAATTCTATCACAGGCAAAACAGACTCAAATTGGGTAAAATAAGTGATTTATTACTGACAAAATCAGAGCAGAATAATGAAAATTAAAAACTAAATCAAAACACCTTCCCCCCACCACTCCCTCCTTCCTGGGCTCTACCTCCACCCCCTCAGCAGTGCAGGGAGACAGGGAGTGGGGGTTACGATCAATTAATCACGTTGGTTTTGCCACTGCTCGCGGAGAGGAGTCCTTCCCCTGCTCCAGCACGGTGTCCCTCCCACAGGAGACAACTCTCCATGAACTCTTCCAATGTGAGTTCTTTCCAAGAGCTATGTTTTTCATGAACTGCTCCAGCGTGGGTCACTCTCCATTGGGTGCAGTCCTCTCAGGAACAGATTGCTCCAGCATGGGTCCCCCGTGGGGTCACAAGTCCTACCAGGAAACCTGCTCCAGTGTGGGCTTCTCTCTCTGTGGGTCCACAGGTCCCTGCCAGGAGCCTGCTCTGCCACGGGCTTCCCATGGGGTCATAGTCTCCTGTTGGGCATCCAACTGCTCCAGCATAGGTCTCCTCCATGGGCTGCAGGTAGATCTCTGCATGCCCATTGGCCTCCATGGAATGCAGGGTACAGCCTGTCGCACCATGGACTTCACCACAAGCCATAGGAGATTCTTAGCTCCGACACCTGGAGTACCTCCTCCTCCTCCCTCTCCACTGACCTTGGTGTCTGAATAGCTGGTCCTCTCACATATTTTCACTCATCTCCTCTGGCCATAATTACATCCATGCAATAACTGTTTTCCTTCTTAAATATGTTATTACAGAGGTGTTACTACTGTCAGTGATTGGCTCAATCTTGACACAGTGGCAGGTCCATCTTGGAGCCACTGACATTGACTCTGCTGGACACAGGGAAGTTTCTAGCAGCTTTTCACAGAAGCCACCTGTGTAGTTCCCTTGCTACCAAAACCTGGCCATGTAAACCACCCAATACAGAGGGGGAGTCAGCAGGCAGAATTTGAATGTTAATTTTGATCTGTAGTTCAGAATGCATTTGGTAAAAAAGGTTAAATACAATTTTTTTGTAGCAAGTATCCTATCACATGGTGTGATTTATATCCTAATTAGTTTACAACCTTGTAGCTAGTCCATCTTACAAACAATTAGCTGAGAGATTTTCTTACCCTGGCATTTGATATAGGTGCAATAATTTATATCTTTTCTTCCTCCTGTCCTCTTAATTTCTTTCCCCTCCTGTTAGCAGCTCAAGAACAAGACCTAAGGGGTAAAAACATCCCAAGTTCTTAAATCACGTGAAAGAATACAACCTACCAAATAGAAGCCTTTTCCTCCAAACCAAGTTAGCACTACTATTTCTTGGATTACAGCTTCTGTGATTGATGCATATTTTGTAAGTGCATTTTGGGCAGATATCAGTATAAAGTTTATGGTGCTAATAATGGAAAAAATCTGATTCAGTACTTTGTGTGGGTCTGAGAGACATGAAGAACAGCATTACATCCTCTAAGCTAAATTAATCGCTTCCATTGTTCTATCATCAGTTGTCCACTGATATTTCAAAATCACAGAGTCTACATTTTAAAGGTACTGTACTGTATGTGTTGTGCAAAGAGCTGTTTGGCATTATTTAAAGACAGAAACATATCTGCAAGCACATATAAGACATCACAAAATAAGCTTTCAGAAGCAATTGCTTTAGGCTGAAACATGACACAGGGAAATAAACTCATCCACAATAAAACAAATTTAGTAGGCATTTCACTCAGATAAATTTGGCCTTATGTCTTAAGATGAGAGCAAGAGTTACTGTAACTTAAAAATTAAATACAGCTCTTGACAGAATACCCCAAGTGAGAATACAGATGCTTTGTGATAATCTCTTTTGCCAAAGCAGACTCAAGAGAGAATAGGCACTACCTGTGATGTGCCAACTGCTGATGCTGTAAGCAAAGACTAAGTAAAAAGCAGTCATAACCTTCCATAGTCAAGGTCACAGTTAAATTTGTGTTCAAAACTGACTGGCATCATCAGGATCACACACTCTCAAATCAAGTGCTTTAAAAATATATTGTTCTGATCAAGAGAAAAAAATAAATGAGTAGAAGAGAATTAATAAAATCACAAAATGAGAATGTCTTTTAAAGCTACTGATCATTATTCAAATATATTTTGAGACAGAGATAAAAATAAAACTTGTCCATGCTTACTGATGCAATTTTGTAATTACAGTTTCTTCATCTTCACTAGAAGACTTTTTCTGGTACATCCTGAGGTATCATTTGTGATTTTATTTCAAAAAATCCCATAAGCAACACACAATCAGCCTGTGATCAAAGTATGTTCTTATTAGGTGCAAACCATGTTTTGTGAGTCAGGGTTGGCTACAGAATGGAAATTCCAAGTTTAAACTATTCCTCCTGCATGTCGGCTATTGCCAGTAACTATACCAAAACATTTGAGACTACAGTTGGTTTTGAAATGAAGAGCAAACAGCCTATAGGTTCTATAATGAATGGACTGATTTTGTGCCAATTCACTAATATTTACAGTGCAACTCATTGTGCAACACTAAGTGACAGAGAATTCTTAAGAAAATAGTTGTCATTTTAAGGTATAAATAGCAGAGTATATGAATTTTGTTTGTGTGTGTATATACACACAGATAGGCATTACAGTAGTCAAAATTTTATTGGAAAACTCTGAAAAGACTTTCTTTTAGTGATTTCTCTCTTGTGAAAAAATAAGTGAGACAATACAGCTTATATCTTGGATACTTTCATTTTTCTTTCTGCTAAAATATACCTTTGGATTCCTTAATTTCAATATCATCCTCTATACCTTTTGTAAATTATTTCAAGTTATAGAAGGCCAGTAAAATCACAACAATTCCTACGGCATGATATGCTGTAACAGCTCCCTTGGATTTCTACAACCTGCAATGTCAATAACCTCTAAATTAAGGTGTTTAATCTGATTAGAGATAGATTAAGAAAGCACTGACATGACAGAATTAGTCTAGCCTCTTAATTATCCATGGATTATGATATTTGTCTTTCCAAAGTAGCATTATAAGTGAAAGTGAATCTATTAAGGAAACAGGTAACTACTGTGCATAGCAAAGTTGCACTGTATTATCATCTCCTTGTAGACTTCTATGTTAGCAAAATAATGCTACTAGCACAATCAAATCACTGTTAACCAAAAGAAAGGCACATATGGTTAAACCAGGAATTTAAGCAGAGCTTGGAGGAAGAAGCAGCACAAACTTTATCAGCAGTGAAGTGACTCTAAAAGGCAATTATAACAAGAATATGAGTCTTATCACAACTTTTTTTCTCCTTCTCTCTGCTTCTTCAAGGGCCTATTATGTCTCCTCCTACTAACCCTACCACCCCAGGAGAAATGAAAGCAATATGAGGGAAATTCAGATTTTATACTGTATGCTCCACCATACTTCAGACTTAGCATTGATTATCATCTATTTCCTATTCAGGTGCAAACCGAATCAGAAGATGCTTTGTCTTAAGCAGGAGGTAATCCCAGAAAACTGAACATTCAAAGTGAAAGAATCCCAGCTTTTTAGACTGGAGCTCAGATTATCTCCCAGCTGGCAAAAGGGTCACATTTATTTATTCCATAGTGTATAATTAAGTGGAAGCATGAAGAAAATTATTCATCTCTCAGGGGAGAATTCTTATTCCTATTCTACTTACCTAAGTCAGAACATAAGGGTTTCAACACATGACCTTTCCTTGCTTAAAGTAGTGCAAAAATACAAAGTTATGCCATTTAACAGAATGAACATATCAATATAAGTCATGCTGCAGAGAAAAATGAGTGCCTGTAACTCTAATTCTGCTCCTGCTTGACCCAAACATGCTGTCTTTTTTGGCTTTGTATAAACGTGCAGTGGCAAGTGCTCATATTTTGCAGACTGAAAATCAGAAAGGCAATTTCTTTCTACCCTTAAATAAAAAACCCCCCATCATATATTCTATTCCAGGTTTGACAGCCTTCCCTATAAAGAGGCATAGAAAATTGTGAGCTGTTTAAGCCACATCCCATGAATCATCTTGCATGCTCAAATGTCAAGCTGTATTTTACATGAGTCATTGACTGTCTAGATTTCTTTGGTGATGCTTTTCTCCGTTTGGATTTGTGTCCAAAGACCATGCACTTTTTCTTCTACTACATGGGAAATCTTCACCCTCTCATGCAAACTATATGGGAAAATCTCATTTTAAATAACCCCAAACAAACAAGTGAGAAAACTACACAATCACTGTGAAGTAGCAAATTCGAGAAAGAATTGTCTCATTTATAATTACTGACACATGGTAGCTGCATGCTTAGTTGGGTATCAGGTACCCTGGGGACAGCATTTATACAGAAAGTTGGAAGACATCCATTTTCTTCAAATACATGTGAAATGCACAATCCAAGTTTGTATTATTTATACATTTCCCTCTTTCTTGAATCTCTTGGCTAGTCTGATCCTTCTTGCCACCTTGATATTGGCAAGATACCTATCGTCCATGCACTTCAGGTGTTGAAAAACTTGAACTAATGTGAAGTCAGTCCTCCCATTGCTTCACCTAGTTACACAGTGATACAGGAATGGGAGGGCTTACCACTAGGCTGACCTTTCTGGGATGCTATCAACTAGTGCAATTTATAACACTGAGTATGACATGGCCAAAGCTGGTGTGTAGTCAGCCAGATAATTAGGCAGCTCCCTGGGAAGCCCACACTCCCTTCTTTTGCTGTTCTTGAAGGAACATGGGTGCAGCAGAAAAATGTAAGCTCATGTATTCTGTGCATTTTTGAATATAATAATTGGCAACATTTAAAATCTGTGCCTATTTCTAGCTTGTCAGTAAAACTTAAAAAATTATGTAGCCACCTCAGGAGAATACTTTTATTATGCTGTCTCCTGAACCAAGCAGTTTCAGCTCATTGGGATTCAGGTAATTAAATGCTTGAGCAACCCCTGCAACTCTAGATGAGAATGCATGGATACATAGTCAGGTACGAAGTGAGCAAGGCAAATACTGTTCCAACTTTTGCTCTTTCCCATCTGATAGTCAGTTTGGTCATTCTTTACTGCCCACTTGAGATAGCTGGTGTTAGAGAGGGAACACTGATGAATCATCTTTACATCTGGTGATACTGTTGAAAGAGATCAGACAGATCATCATTTTTTTGCTTCATCAAGCTTAATCCACAGTCCAGAAAAATACTGCTCAAGTTACACTGGCATAAAACAAAGCTTTTGGATTCTCCAGTGATTTGAATCTGTGAATTATTTGCCTCAGAAGGATACATCTTGGCAGCATCACTTGATCTAAACTTTGAAAAGCAATGCTGGAAGTACACTTTCACAAGGTAGAGACACTTGTCCTTTAAAGGTTGTGATGTGTTTCTAAGACCGAAAGAGAAAAGAGGAAGAGAGCATTATGAGTTTACAAATGAGATTTTTTTCAGGAAAGAAGTAAAAAAATTTTCAGGTGTTTCAAAATCTAACTTTTTTTCCTGTCAAAATCATGAGACATACCCCCAGAAACAAACGTTGCTAGAAAATTCTTAAAAAGGGTGTTGCATTTTTGACAAGAATCATAAATTAGCTTCAAGCTGGGTTATGAAAGGCCATACTTGGGCACTTGTTTGCCTTGAAGTGTGATGCACAACAAGCCTCTCAATGAGCTTTCTTCTAGGTACCTGGCACCACAGCAAAGCAGACAGATACCTAATTACACCCTAGGCAGCTTCTCTTTAGGTTCCTTCTTTAGCAAACCTTGGCCTTTATCCCTTCTTGCAGGTGAGAAATCTTATCCTTTTCTATACTAGCTTTAAAACATTCACCTTTTATCTACCCACTTTTCCTTCCAAGTTAAATATATACATGTACCATAAGCAAAGCAAATGCCTCTTATTAAAAAGATATAACCGCACTGTAGAGAAATGATACATAGTACATATATATTATTAATATTAGATATCATTAGGATTATATATATACACACTGCACAGAATGTTTCAAGACAAACCTTTCTTTTCTCGTAGGGATGGTTACAGCTGCAGGAAATGACAACATATGCTTTCCCGTATCTCAATATTCCCAACCACCAATCTGAAGATGCATGTAGACGGGACAAATTTAGGCTCTGTGACCATCTATTCTTGGTACTGATTGCCAGCATACCTGCTGATCTAATATTCAGTAAATAGCAAGAGCACAGTTTTTTGTAGTACTCATTTCTCTGTTTACAAATCAAAGCATTATTTCATCAGAAACTAATGTTTAGTTAACCTGGCAATTTGTTTCCCTCCCTCCCCAACTCTCCACTAAGTTTGGCATGAATATAGGAGGGGTTAAATTTGCATTTATTTTCACTAAAATAATAGAAATAAAAGTTAAAGGGAAATAACTAATTTATGTGAAAAGGCTGAAATCCTTCATCATGCCAGGAACTGTAAAATGACATATTAGGAAAAAATGTTGAAGTAAAATAGCTTTAAATTGATCCTTATGCTGAGTCACTTAGTCAGATCCAGCAGACTAAAACAAACATGTTTTCTAAGACAACAGATAAATGCAGATTCCCCAAAGTTTAACACTTGTTAGTGTCCTTGTCCTTTTTGAACTTGTTTGTATGCAAACACCCACAGAAACTTGTGGCAATGTTTATACTTATGTGGCACAATTTATGCTTAGCAAAAAAATATTTTTGCTTGCTTTAATCTTTTCCGATCATTTCAACACATCTCCTACTTCCTGTATAACAGCTAGGTATTGCTACCTAAACCTTTCCCATTAATTAATGACTTTTTAGGCCATATGTCTACTTCAGCCACTTGTTTTCCATGACAGAGTCCTACTTTTTTTAATCTTTTTTCACATGGAAGTCATATTAGACTTGCTGTTCTCCACATGTTATTTTGAGCTTCTGAGATTGGGTACGTGTGATGTCACACAGTATTCAAACCTTTGCTCTGCTAGAATTCACAGTGGTATAACTTGTGGCTCTTTGACTTCTCAGACAACTAAGAGCTTCACAGTAACTGAGGTCTCTCCTGTATGATAACTTATTTAGAATTCATCAGGGTTGCAAATGTCTGCACATATGCATGCATATAAGGAAACATACACAAAACTGGGAATATCTACTACTTAGCATGTATCAACACTGTTTCCTGACACTGTATATTCTAATTTTTCAGCACAGAAGGCATCTATACAGCCTGCTTGGTGTCACCATCTTTAACTTTCTAATTCATCCCTTTCTCCCAGTTGAAAATATACTTGCATATTAAACATCGTAAGTCTCAAACAGAGGACCTGAGTCCTCGATGATAGTAAATTTCCACTACAAAACCTAACCTCTTAATGACTTATCAGCCAAAAAAAAGACACCTCCTAATGATAATTTCCTGTTTTTCAGGAAGCCCTGTGTTTCAGGGCTATTTTACATAACTAGGTAAATGACACTCACTGTCATCACTGTCACCTGTGTCTGTTACAAAGAGGGAGAAATAGCTTCCTCTTACAAAAAAACTATTGACTTTCATTTGCTGTATCATATTTATTCATGGGTCTGCTAGTTATTTCTCTCTATAACTCCTACTGATTTTATTCTCATGGAAATCTGATTTACTTGTTTATATTAACCAGGATTGCTCTGTAGCTCTTTTTAAAAGATTATGTCATACTTAACACTTTCTTTCCTCATGTACTGAGAATGATACAAAGAATATATTGCAAATCACAGCTAGCAGTTCCCCAATTTCATATTCATGTGTGAATGACATCTGGCCCTGGCAATATATTCCTATTAATTTTTTTAATTTGTTTTAAAACCTTTTTAGTGAGGTTTCATATCAAGACTCTTTCTCTTCCCCTCCCTTGTAATGAGAAGTTCCTTCTGCTGTGGAGCTCCTGATCTGTGACACAAGCTGCCTTGAGCTGTGACAAGTATATTTTCTATACATGAAGCAGAGGTTTCTAATTCAGCAGAAGCTGGGAGCTACTGCCTTCTGGAGGCCGTTTGGCAAAATCCTCACTTTTTGTGGTGGGTTGACTCTGGCCATCAGCTAAGTCCCCAACCAAACACTCATTCACTTCCACACCTCCAATGGGATAAGGGAAAGAATCAAAGAACAAATGCTGAAAACTCCTAAGATGAACCAAAGATGGTTTTGTAAGTAAAACACCACAGAGGTTGCTATGGAGAAAATGAACTCCATCCCAACCAGGCATGGTACTGTTTTGTAAAAGACAGCAACCTCCTGGTGCCAGAAGAGGTCAGAGGCTACCCTGTGTGGGATGCAGCCAGCTCCACAATCCATCTACCATAAAACACAGCTGAGCCCATCAGCAAAGCTTGTGGTGTCTCAAGGAAAACATAATTACAGAAGGGCAGAAAATAATAGACAGAATGAACAAAAAAAGAGTATGAGATACAACTCTGTGAGAACCAAGATGAGAGAAGAGGTGGAAGAGGCACTCCAGGTGCTCAAACAGGACTTCCTCTGCAGCCCTGGAGGAATCATGCTGGAAGAGTTAGATATTCACCCTGCAGCCTGTGGAAGACCCCATGCTAGAGTGATGGATATTTTCTGAAGAAACTGTGGCCCATGAAGAGACCACACTGCAGCAGGTTTATCCTGAAGGACTGAAGCCCATGGGAAAGACCCATGCTGGAGCAGGGGAAAAGTGATATTAAGAGGAAGAAGCAGCAAAAAGGAGCTATTATGGATTGACCACAAGCCCCCAACCCTCTACCCAGTTTGGGAGGGGAAGGAGGTAGAGGATGGGGGAATAAAAGAGTGAAGTTGAGCCTGTGAAGAGAGGATGGGGTAGAGGGAAGATATTTTAGCTTTTGTCTTTGTTTCCCACTATCCAACTCTAATTTGATCAGCCATAAACTAATTTTCCCCATTAACTAATAATTTACCATTCATGAATGTCAAATGTGTTTTGTCTGTGTCAGTAATTGGCAAGAGATCTCAATGTCTTTAAGCCCATGAGCTTTTCTCCCCCTATTTTCTCCCCCTGTCCTTTTGAACAGGGGGAGTGAGAGAGAATCTGGGTGGATGTCTGGCAGCCAGCCAAGGTCAACCCACCACAGCTGTATATCTTTGTGAGGACATTTCAGGATGGAGAAGAAAGTTCATAAATTCTGCCCCAAAGGGCTGAAGCCAGGAATAACATTTTAGCAGACTTGACTCACAACAGTTCATCCAGTCCTCCAAGATATTCCAGCAGCTTGAGGATTAGCTTGATTATTTCCTCCTTCATTTAACCATCATCATTACTACCCAGGCCCAGTTGAGAGCCTTGTGCTATGATGTGTGAATGAGTTGCAAGACAGGCAGGGAAGAGCCATTGGCTGGACTATAAAACCCCAACTGCAGTCAGACAAAGAACTACGCTGGGAATGACTGCTCACAAATCATGAGAAAGCTTGACTATACTACAATTCAACACAAAACATCAAATAAGCACTCTCTTCACTGTCTTTGTTGAGCAGTGAGACTTGGAGGTCTCTCCATGAGTCCTTGACCCCCACAGCAGCCACAGCACTCAGGGGCGACTGAGCTGAAACAAAGCCTGCTATTGATGGTGGCATGGAGTAGGTAGACCCCAGACAAGAAAACTGTGGCTATCTCATTTTCTCATTCCCTTTTGTTTTCCTCATCAACTAGGAAAGACCAGGAGGGAAAAAACGGAGTTTGTATAGTCTTCTTAGTTTGACTGGCTTTAAAAGTGTTGAGGATCCAGAAGCATAGGTTTCTGAAGGTGCAGGCATATGTGCTGAAATGGACCTGCATGTTGAGCTGTGTGGGGTAGCTCACTCAAAGGAAGACCTCCAAAGGACATCGTGGCCACAATGGCTTCTTGCCATTGGGTTACTGTGGCCTGCAGAAGGAAACAAATGGTAACCCACTGCTAGTTTTACCTTTGTTCTGAGGAACATTTTGGTTCTATGGGAACTCAGGGAGAGGAGGAGCCAGTGTTCTTTCCAGAAGCAAGTCACTGCAAAGGGGACAAGTAAGTATGGAATCAGCAGCAAGATACAAACTTCCACCTCTCATGTTCAGTATCGTATTCTTGTCCCACATATACATGGATCAATGAGGTCTAGATTATTATGCTGACTGGTCATTCATATCTCCCATAAAAAAGCCAGCCACACACAATGGAAGCAGAATCCAAGTGCTATTGCAGCAAATAAATTAACAAATATAATAAATTTCTTGCACCTTCTCCCCTTGTAGCAGGGAAAAATCCAGCTTTCAAAATTGTGATGCATGTAAGTTGCCTATATAATGATCTTCTAACATGCAAAAAAGAGGCCAGGAAATGATTTAAAATGCCATAAACTTCCTCAGAACAGGTTTCC
>NW_008653246.1:26662-36975 GCF_000695815.1 Acanthisitta chloris
GCTCGCCATGCTCTTTCTGAAATATTCATTGCCCTAATGATTTCTTCAGGCACTGCTCCTGTACATAAAGATTAGTTCCTCCTATCAGCAAAGAAGCAATTCCAAGGGAACTGTTATGGGAGAAATCCACAGGATCCAAAAATGTATGCAAAAAAATGTTTGCTTTTCTTCCTTTGCACCTAAAGAGCTGATTTTAACCTTTATTTTCAGTTGTGGAACTGTTACTGTTATCCATGTGTTTACAAGTAGAAAAACTTATTTCTGATTTCTTCTTATTTTTTCTAGAGCTGTTATACATCTCTATTTTACCCATTATCTTCCTTATTTCATGCACTTGTATTGTGCCCTTTCAACACTGCAGGGCTAGAATTCACAGGATCAGCCATTCTCTAGACACTTCTGCAGCTCTCAAAGCAATTAAAAACATGTTTCATCTGTCATTTAAACAGAACCCTTTTTCCCCTGTGATGTTTGCTTGCAAGCACATTGTGTTTTTAGGAAGTCATTCCTTAAGTCCTGACACCTTTAATACATGGTAGCTACTTTGTAGTATAGCTTGCTAGGAAAGAGAATTTTTAGCAATTTCAGCAATGAAAACCTAAGAGTCAAAGTATCCAGTCTTGCACCCACCATGTTCTGTAATGAGGCTTGGTGCTGCAAGATGGTGAACCATGGCTCAAGAGCACCATGTTCAGTTGTGTGCCTTGAAGACTTGTACAGTTGAAACATTTCTGTTAAAGAGTTTCTACCATATGTGCATCAGTTTAGACTTCTGCACACTAAAGTTACTCAAATGCAAACAAACAAGTGGCCTCCATTGGGATGGAATTCAAGCAATGATGTGCTCAGTCCTGCAGTGCACTGCATCATCTTGTCATGTGAAGGGTGCCAAAGCTCATTTCTGTGATGAACTCCCTAGTGCAGAAACATGAAGAGTACAAATATTTGGTAAATGGTGGTCCAGGATGAATTAGAGCAGGAAATTAGTAGTGAAGAGCATGTTTGTATTTACCCAGAAGAGAAAAAGTTGTGAGCTAAAGGAGAGCCACAAACCAGACATCTTGTTCACAAATGTTTCAGTGGTACAGTAACAAATCCAGAATTAATCTGCTCCATGCATCTCACAAACACTGCAAATAGCTTATGATGAGAGGACTACAAGCCAGATCTCTAATGCCAGGAGCCAGGTCCCAAGCAGACACATTTTAATAATCTTGCCTTCTGTATGTTTATTGAAACAAGGGGATGGATATTCCTCTGTTCCCACCGTTTTCCAGGGTTATGCTGTATTATAGCAATCTTTTGAGTATCTGTTAAAAAAACCACAAATCACAGAAATTCCACACAGCACCAAGGACCTCAGTATTACAAATTATTCTCAATTAATAGAAATATGAAGAATAAGCAAAATCTAAACAAACACTGATTTTATCTTAAATGATGATTACATGTACAAAATAATCTGCAAGGAGTATGAAGGAAAATAACAAGCAGGTATAAACTAAAAAAAACCCCCAAGCCCTGGAAATGACTAACACTCTTCTCCACCCCAGACTGGACAGATTAATTCCATTTAAATTTTAATTAGTTAAAACCTCTTATTCCCACTAAAAATACAGATATTAAATATTTGATCAGTCTTTGATAAAATTATATTGACCACAAATGAATCAATGAGTTTGAAAACATATTTCACTTTTTTCTATGTTAACATAAAGTTAATTTTAAAGTATTAATTTTACAAGACAATAGCAAAGTTTACAGCCCTAGGTAAAAAAAATCCAGAACCAATCAGAAACAAAACCTGTAACTAACGTGAAAGAAAGCAAAAAGGTGTAACTTAACCTAACCAAAGTTAACTTAAGCTGTAGACCTGGGAGACATAAAAAAGTGAAACAAGGTCAGGAACATGTTTTTGCCTCTGAGGACAAGACATTTACAGGTGGTAGAAAGGTAACATATCCCACCATTTGGTGTCTGTGCTCCAAGGAGAGATTTTAGCTGAGTTCTAAGAAGATCCCCAAAATTACTGAGAAAGCAGGCCATAAATTCAATGTTTTGTTTACTATGGAGAAGAATAAGGATCAACTTTTCTAGAGTATGCAGAGTACCTATACTTTAAAGAAAGCTGAATATCTGCAGTATCAGAATCCACCCAGAATACGTGAGCTGAAATAGCTAAAAATTCAATAAATTCAGCATCCAAATAAGGTATAGTTTCCATGTATTGAGAGCTAATAACAATTTAGCCTGGAAGACAGCAGACTCACTCTATCTTGGAGTATTTAAAATAAGGTTCAATATACCTTAAGATATCTTTTGAAGATGGCTGTGTGGTATATGTATAAGGAAGCTCAGAGTGCTGACAGCTCTATTGGATTAAGTAATTTAACTCGCATGTAACATGAACCATGCACTATCATAGGACCAAATTCAGAACTTTCCTGATATAAAGCTGTGCTTTCAGTAATGACTTCTTTGTTGTGTCTTTCATATTTGAAGCATTCTGTGACTGAAGAGAATCTCAGTCAATCCTGAATTTAGTGGTAAAGGCACATTTCAATTATCCCCATAGATCTGGCAGCACCAAGGGTTGTTAACTATTCTCATTTTCATGACCATGATATTACAAAATCAAACCCCCTCATATGTGACAACTATAAAGAGTGACTGGTAATAAACCATGGAACTGCTCAAAATGATGAGCTGGTTCTTCCATTGCAATAAATCAACATTACTTTGCTGGCAACGAAACCTCTTAGATTTATGCCAGGTAAGGGTCTGAGCAGCATATAGTGTTTTGAAATCTGGGGAAACCATTTTTCCTGGGTGCAATACATCTCACTCGTCATAAAAACACAGTAAAGCATTCAGAAAGGTTACTTAATACATTGTCAAAGTAAATGCATCTCTGTAAATCAGAGTCAGCATGGCTATGTCTCAGGTGAAACTAGTGTTGCTAAGGTAACTCCTAATTTCCACCCTAGAGTAAATAGTTACATAAAGCTGACAGCTTATTCAATTTTATGTGTTAGACTCTGGGGCAGAGCATGTCTTTTATTTCTTCCTGTGATATTGACCCTGGTTCACTTGTGCACCCTCTTGGCTGCTTAAAATCTTTTATCCTTTAACCTTTATCTCCTGCCAAAAAAGGTATCAAGGTAACAGCCAGCAAATCTGATCCCTCTGGTCTGCCACTTTCTCATATCCTTTGCTTTTTATTTCATGTCAGGTTATGAGTCAAATTTCTTGACCCACACACTGAAGCTTAGGAACAGCCTCTCTAAAATACCATATAGCTGGATTCTAAAGGAAGGCATACAGCTGCTGTCAACCAGTTTTCCCACTTAATTTGAATCTCTGATAAGTAACTCGCCCATCTTTTCCTTTTACACTTGTTGGAATCTTTGGTGGGCAGCTGTATCTTGTTGAAAAAAAATCACACTGCAGTACTTATGTATTTATTGGAACTCTTCTAAAGCTGCTGTTTCAAATGCAAAGTGTTTAGTGGCAATAGCTTAAACTATTTTTCCTCTGTCTTATGGTGCACTTTGCTTTCTACTGTGCTGGCACAATCATTTGCTAGTCTGTGCTAAAGCTCTGATTAGGATTCTCTCTTAAAAATAAAAAAAAAAATTTTTTCCTGCCTTTTTTATTAGCCCAAATCAATTTGTCGATCGGGTTGAAAGAACAGCCCTATAAACAAGCATCTTAACAAAACTGAGGGTGTTTGTCTGCATGGCAATGGAAAAATGGGGACATAAGAAGAAGGGCAAAGAAAATCAAATCTAACATTTCAGTTTTACTACACTCTCACTTAGGTATCTCAAACCCACAATACACATTTTTTAATTCTACAGTTTCCTTCCTTGCTTAAGAAGATGCTGGACTGCAGGTTTCATATTTAGGTCTTTTGATTACATGGTCTGAATATGCCTAGAACACATGCTCAGAATGTGCTATTCTGATATAATGCATCTGTAGCTAAATTCAAACATATCCTTTGGATTTCAATGAGTGACATCAGTTAATACCAGCAGAGAAACTTACTTAAGGAGATGCAACTTAGCAGGGCAGCTACCACCTGCACACCTGTCAGGCCTGTTGAAAGAAATGCTGAATAGTCACCAGCCTGTAGCTGCTACATGAAATTACTTTTGAATACAATCACTTTATGAGAAGTTTAATCTCATTTTGAAAATACAGTGCAAAGGATAAAAAATAGGGTGGAAAAAAAAAATCAAGCCTGAGCTTACAATAAAAAAGTGATGTCATCTGCAAAAAAAAAATTACTTTATGAAATATCCATATATTCACCCACACTATGACTGATAGAAAAAACCTAAAAGCTTCTTTTTTTTTTTTTGTTTATATTAGTGGAAAATGAAATAATCCTAGATAATTTAGCAGGTATGGAATTAAATTCACCTAAATTCCTGAATTTCAAAACCATTTTTAACATAGTTGCATGAAAGAGGCTCAAAATAGTTATTTATATGTCCACATCTATACATTCACCACGCTTATTTATTAGAGAGCAAAAGAACATAAGACATTTACTAAAAGATACAGCTTTGACAGCTTGTCAAATATCTTGTTTTCCACTGAAAACAGGGAACTAATTGCTGTCTCACACGGAAGATGTAGCTCTATAAACATTAAACTGCAACAGTAGAAATGTGGGATTGAAAAACTTTTTCATAAGGTTTAGAAAATGGTTAAGTTCTATGTGAGAAAATTATTGCTTTGGGGAGAGACAGATCCCCATTGCAACCTCACGTGCAGCATTAGTGATTGAATGCAACATCTTTATATTTGTGAGGAAATATCATAGACTCTCAAGGAAAACAGCTAAGCAAACTGCCTTTATTTTGTTTACTGTTCAAGAGTGGCTGAGGTCTATGAATCAATTAAGGATTCCAGAAAGCTCCCAGGAGGCATGAGGGCAGTGAGTATTTGCACAACCCTGCTGCACTCTCGAGTCTCTTCTTAAATGGTTGTTTTCTATGCCTGTTTAGTCCTTGAAATCTAAACCAATAATAGAGATGATTTTATTAAGCAGACAGATGCCCTTAACAAACCAGACTGGAATCATCGTTCCCTTTGACATAAATATATGGAGCAGTTGTCAGATGGTAATGACTTTCAGTCATCACCATGTCTGAATCTGAGGCTGTGAATTGTGTAATAATAGACTTGGTGTTGCATTACCTGTTTCCTGAACCATGTAGTGTCCTGCATCTATCTTGAGAAGAATAGATCTCGATGTTCCTAACAAAATGTTAAAAAATTAAGATTCTCTTTTCAATGTCCATCTAACGTGTACAGACTGAAAGATCAATTAAGTTTCCTGCAGTCGTGTTTGACTTTTAAATAGAAAATTTCAGCATAAATCCTCGTTCTTTAGTAATTTTTGTGATCATCACAGTTAAAACATTTTAAAAACCCTTGAAAACAAAATTTGAACAAATGGTTTAGAGCAATATTTTCATCTCTGCAAATTGGCTAGAAACAAATTTTTAAAAAGTCATTTGCAAATTCCTTAGGCTTAAGGCTGTAATGCCAGAAAGAAAATAGACACAGATTATTTGTACCATGTGCTGAATGTTCTCAAAAATTCTTCAAAGAAATAGATTTTTATTTCTTGAAGTACAGAAATTAAGAAGCATATATTTAACTCTTACTTCATTTTACAGTGCAAGTCAGTGTATGTACAACCAATGACTTTGCTAAAATATTGACCTATAATACTATAGTATTAGCATAGACAAGATTTTTTTCTTAATATAATGTCTTTTAAATTGACCTATTTTGCAAGTGCACCTTGATATTCATTTGTCATGGCATACCTTAAAGAGTGACAAATCACCATGAATACTCAGTACTGCAAAATTTTCTTCTATTAGCTCCCTGTCTGGTTTTGCTTCAGAGCCTGTAAAATGCTACGTTTGTGTACCCCAAGCACTCAATAGCATTGTGTTTGTTTGTTAATGCACAGTCTTATACACCACTATACTACCAAGTTCACACTGCCATTAATTGGCAGGGGAGCTTCATCCTTTACCTTTAGAGAGTCAAGGAGTTGGTTAACCAGAGTAAAGTGCAGGAGATAACATTTGGGCTGCCAAACTGACATCTGTATGTCCGTACAGAACACCGAAAGTAAGGGTGACAGCAAAGTCATCAAGATACCAAACCACAAATCACTCCTCAGCAAAGAATGAGGTGTCTATACTAACATATTTTTGATCCTGAAGATGTGCTTATGTTCCAGAACTTTCTCCAACTATCTACATGTACATTTCAGCTACATGCACTGGTTTGTGAAGTGGTATCGTAAGAGTTAAAAGAAGAAGAATTTTGGTGACTATAATAAGTGCTCTCACATACACTCCATGCACCGGTTTGTGAAGTGGTATCATAAGAGTTAAAAGATGAAGAATTTTGATGACTATAATAAGTGCTCTCACATACACTAAGGTACAGTGAAGCATGCCAAAATTACAATGATCCTCAGGGTGTATGTCACAGCGTGAAACAATTATCAGTGTGCTTGCAAATACATCCTAAATTCTTTGAAATTATTGAAGTCTTTCCTCTTCGGTTTGTGAAGTGGTATCATAAGAGTTAAAAGATGAAGAATTTTGATGACTATAATAAGTGCTCTCACATACACTAAGGTACAGTGAAGCATGCCAAAATTACAATGATCCTCAGGGTGTATGTCACAGCGTGAAACAATTATCAGTGTGCTTGCAAATACATCCTAAATTCTTTGAAATTATTGAAGTCTTTCCTCTTTCCTTAGGATGGCCTTAGTTTTACTAACACCTGAAACAGGTTTTAAAACTCTTTCTTACGTCCATCTATGCCAAGAAAACATGCATTAATTATGTTATTAGCATATAGCAGATCAGAATTATGTTATTCAGGTGATTACTGTGCATGAAATAGTCAAAACTGAAATAGGCTTAGTAAATGTAAGAAATTGGCTATATCTGATCAGCATAAATGCATATTGGTTAACTACTGCATAGAACAAGAATTGTTCCAATGTACATTTAGGAATAACTATAAGTCATAAAAGAAAGTATTTGAAAACATTTGCCAGTATTCCAGGACAGAAGATTTGACAAGTTTCTAGGATAGGAGTCCCTCATAAACTTCTACACTTTTCAGCCAGTAAATGAGTTAGTAATACCTCCTATCCAAGTCCTTCCAAAGGTCCAGATTCTATTTTATCAACAGGACATAATTAAGGTGAGCTCCATACTCAGCTTTGTTGCAAATAAAGCTAAGCTCTGTGTGTAATGTGCTGCTTTGCTACAATTTGTCTTTCAAAGACCGAAAGACTCTCTACAATGCTTTGTGGAGGACAGTAACTGTGGTAGGTCCTGGCCTACATTGCTATGAACAGGAAAGCCTGTCTAAGACCTCCTTTATGTATGTATCTAGCAATTATATATTTTTCTTCTTGATAAATGATAGATTTGATCATCTAAAAAACCTTTTCTAACGTTATAAATTTGGGTCCTAGAATTCTATGATCACGTCTCTTCACAGTATCATTAAATATGTTGGGTTGGAAAGACTTTGGAAGTCATCTGTATCGAACTCCCATCTCAATGCAGGGATAATTTAAGTTTAGCTATCTCTGGAAATGGAGAACCCAAAACTCTCTGGGCAGCCAGGTCCAGTGTTCAACCATCTTCACAGTGCAGAAATTTTTATCTTAGATCTGATTAAAATTTCCTTTTCTGCAGCCTCTGTTCATTGCCTCTTGCCCTTTTGCTGTGAAACTCTGACAGAAGTCTAGCTCCATCTTCTCTATAAATCCTTTTTAAGAAGTTGAAAGTGACATTTAGATCTTCCGCTAGCCTTATGTTCTTCAGTCTGCCACTACTGAGCTCCCTGACATTTCTGTCAGCCCATTTCTTGAGGTTATTGAAGTATCTCCGAATGACAGTCCTTTCCTCCCTCATTGGTCCCTGTATTGGTGTCACCTGCAAACCTGATGAGGATTTATCATCATTCCCACCACTCCACTCATTAATAGAGACAATAATCAGTATTTGCCCCTATATCAGCTGCTGAGGAATGCCACTATTAATCACATCCCAGTTGGACTCCACACCACGGATCATAATGTTTTGGCAGCCTAGCAAGTTTTCCATCTGTTCAGCCTAATTTTTACCACTCTGGCTGCAGAAATACTACTATGGGAGACCATGTCCAAGGCTCTGTAGCCATAAGAATAAATAATATCGTCTGGTCTCCCCTCATCCACCAAGCAGTCATCTCATCCTTGAAAGAGGATGGTCAGACAAAATTTTCCCTTGGGGAATGCAAAGCAGCTAATGCAAGTCACCATGTTGTTTTAGTTCTGGTTATTTTTGTGTCCCTATAAACAGCAAATCAGTAGCATTTGCTACATAACCTTTTTCAGGGCCAAAGGTGGACTGTCTGGCCTGTAGTTCTCTGAACCCTCTTCCTTGCTTTTAATGAATTTAGATTGATTTGTCATTTTTTTAATTATAAGGGACATTCTCAAATGGCCACAAAGATAACAGACAGGAACCTTGCAATGACTTCAGATTGTTCCCTCAGCATCCTTGAACATATCCCATCCCATAGGCTTATGGTTCTCCTGTTTACTTTTAAGATACCCCTTGCCTAGTTTTCCTGTACCATTAGTAGTCTACATCCCAGACACTGACACATGGACACAGGATATGCCAGGGGCATGAAAGGCAAACTTGCCACAATAAATACTAAGCCAAAAAAGGCACAGAGTCTTTCCATATCCTTTGTCACTACAATGCCTATCCTGGGTCACTTGTTCCTTCTCTATCTTCTAATAAGGAAAAACCAATTAGTTCTTCATTAATATATTTAACCAAATAACATATAAACATTTTTATTGTATTTACGCACCAGCTTGGAAGGAATCTGAATTGCTGCAGTAAACAAGTTCATTGTGTAATTCTCATTGGCACAGCATTTCATCATATATAACCACAATTTTTTTTGGCATCTCTAACTTACTGTTTGCAGCCTTACTAAGTAACCCCCCTGGCCTTTTGTAATTTAGGAAATAGAGCCATCTTTGATCCACCATGACTTTCAAATATTTTATCCCATACATTTACTGCTCAGGCTTAGCTACAAACAAAATAAATTGCTCCAAGATTACTTGAAGGGAAAGTTCTTGGGCTAAAGAGATCTATCCAGGCAGCAAATCAACCAGTGCTAAAACAGTAATTTTCTTATTCGGGCAGGTCAGTAATTTTGTGTGTACTGTGAGGGTGGGAATAACAGCTTCATACCAGGCATTAACCTTAGGTCTCTTTGCCAAGATTTCTTCAAAGATCTGTAAGGTGAACTGTTATTGTCAGAAAAGTATATTTATGAATCAGCATAGACACAATTACGCTGACTGAAAACAAAAATCCCTTTTCTAAAGAATATTAATGTTTCAAAATCAAGCTTTCAAAAAAACCCTAGGAAAACACCATTTTTAGTTGCCAAGAGAACTTTAAATGGAAACTTTAAATCGGCATGCTATGACTATGCTTACAGACTGGCTGACTTTCCCCTACAATACTAGTGCCATTCAGAGTACACAATAGGTACTTTGCTCTTCATACCAACTAGTCAATACTTTCTTTACTTCTCCCCAGGATACATCCCTTTGTTCAGGCTTTATTTACTATGCACTCTCTAAATCTGCTCTGATTAGCATCACACAAGGACTCTGTGAGAGAGGGAGAAAAAGAAGTGCATTCTCCCTAACACCTTTCAATTGCTTCAGAATGCAAGTCCTGCAAATACAAACCTTTTCACAATATATGTTCCAAATCACCCACATAAACGACACAAGAATACATAATCCTCCCTGTACATAACCTTCCCTTCAAAAACTAGCTTATTTCCAGAATAAAGAATTCCACGTTTTAATCTCTGAAAGAGGGAAGGCGAGTGGTGGGAGGCAAACAAGAACACAATCATTTATGTAACAGGGAAAAGGAAAAAGGCAAACCAAAATGTCAAGTGGCTCCTGAGCACAGTTATTTTGTTTACCTAAACCTAGGTTTCCTATCATGCGATATCCATTTACCATCTGAAGTACAAATCAAAATCAATTTCCCATTCCTCTGTCTCCTCACCTGTTGGTGTCCTTCCTTTGCCTACTAGTAGCATCAGTCTTCTCACCTCTAAATCTGGAGTCTCCCTCACAGCCACAAGTTTTGCCAATATCTCAAGTCAGCTTCCCAAAACCTTGGACCTCTCTCCTTTAACTGTTGCCCTCAGAG
>NW_008653247.1:0-5298 GCF_000695815.1 Acanthisitta chloris
GGGAGGCGGCGGGAGGCACTAGAATCCGCGGTGCCTCCTCGTCCACACCAGGCTCTGCTCCTGCTGGTGCGGAGCCGCCGCCTTCCCGGGAGGAAGGATGGCAAAGGGGCCCTTGGGTAGAGCCTGAAAGAGCTCTGCCCTGTGCCTGAGCCCTCTGGCCACATCCCATCCCTGTCTCTTTGGGATCACTCTGCTGTGTGCAGGAAGGACAGTGGCTTACCTCAGTTTACCCAAAGAGTATGAGGTTTGCACTGTAGGGTGAGGCTTTCCATCCGCCTTGGTATTCCCTGACCTGGAGCAGACGAGTGCTCGCTGCATAGGCACTTCCCAGCTGTAGTTGTCCCAGGAAGCAGAAAGATGGATTTTTATTAGGTGAACTCATTTGCTGAGTGGGGAAAGGAGGAGGGAAGGATGGGGCCAGGGAAAGCAGAACAGCTTCAGCATGGAGACATGGTGACTGTCCTGCTAGTGAGGGACAACTGCTTCCAGGTACATGTATAATATCTAAATATCTCTATGTGAGACCCACCTGAAGTCCTGCACATAGCTCTGCTGGACCCAACAGCAAAATGACATGGAAGTGTTGCAGCAAGGTCAGAGGAGGCCACAAAGCTGCTCAGAGCACTGAAGCACCTTCCCTGTAAGGACAGGCTGAGAGGGTTGGGGCTGTTCAGCCTGGAGAAGAGGAGGTTGTGTGGAGACCTCAGAGCAACCTGACAAGATCTGAAAGGGCTGCTTGAAAGCCAGAGAGGGACTCTGTTAGGAACTGGAGTGTTAGGACAAGGGGTGTGGCTTCAAATCAAAAGAAAGTAGGTTTAGATGGGATATCGGGAAGGAATTCTTTCCTGTGAGGGTGGTGAAGCACTGGCACAGATTGCCTAGAGAAGCTGTGGCTGCTCCATTCCTGGGAGTGTTCCAGGCCAGGTTGGATGGGGCTTGGAACAACCTGGGCTAGTGGAAAATGTCCCTACCCATGGGAGGGTGTGGAAGAAGATGAGCTTTAAGGCCCCTCCCACCCCAAGACCTAACAGTCAGCTGGAGGTGGTTTTCCAAGTGTGAGCTTTAATTATGCAACCAGCCTCAGCTGGTCAAAGGGACCAGGCTTAGAATCTTAGAATAACAGGATGGTTGGATTGGAATTCCAATTGGGCAGGGACACCTTCCACTAGATCTTCGAAATCCCACCTGAAAGTGATCCAGGAGAACTTTTGCTACCCAGGCATCCTCTAACTGTCCAAAGGTAATGTGTAGCCTGGAATTTTTCTCCTCCAGTCCCTTGGGAGATGACACCTGGGGAGGGCAGAGGGCTACCTGGCCCTCTGACCACTGTCTTTCTGCCCCTCTGTAATGCAGAAGTGGAGTTGATTGCTTAGTTCTCTTCCTTCATCCCAGGTCAGGCATCCACTGACCTTACCCTTTTTGCCTTGCTTGCCCTCTTCCCTCTATTTGCTCTGCATATTTTCAGGTGTCTCCTGCCATCCCGGTACCCTCCATGAGTGCTGTACACACCACCCAAGGCAGCATCTGATGAACTTTCTGCTGAGGGAGCTCTGTATCCACAAGGTCACAGGCTGGGACTCTCAGATGGGACACAGCTGTCTGGTTTGAGTGCTTGGGCCAGTCTGTGGCAGGTCTGCTCTGAAGGAACAGAAGGTTTGTCTGGGAATGTCACAAGTAAAGGATAGATGAGGTCTGGAAAGAGCCGAGGAGTGTTCTCATGCAATCTTGTTGATTTATGGACAACTTCTGGGAGGGAAGATGATCCCACCCTGCCCTGCTGTTTCTGCAGTGATGGTCCAGCTACCACAGGTTAGGAATATGCTGCTCCTTACTTTTCAACACACCTTCAAGCACTCATGTTTCAGCAGTGCCCTCTGACTCTGCCATCCCAAGTGGTGCAGCAGGAGAGAGAGGTCACCTACGTGCTGAGCATCAAAATTGCTGCAGATAAAAGGCCCCTGGAGCTGGAATTGCCTGGGAGAAGGCTGAGAGGAGCACTCAAGGAGTTAACTGAAGCTCTAGTCACAAGGCTGGAAATTGCAGGTTCTACCAGGAAGGCAGTGGCTGTTTGACATTTCTGAAAGGTTAATCTGGAAATGGAGAGAGCACATCTGGAGAGGGCTGGGATTGCCTTTTCCTGCAGCTTCCTGCACCAATTTGGGCTGCTTTGAGCCCCAACAGTTGTTACACAGAGGTCACCATGAACTACCTGGTGGCTGTGACCTTGGTGTGCAAGGTGGTGCCCCACAGTGTGAAAGGTGTCCTAAGGCCAGATCTCTGCCCAAGCTCATGTTAGAAGGTACAAGACACTGGTTCTCCCTCTGTGCCTCATGCTGGAGTTGTGCTTTCCATTTTCCAACAGGTCAATGTGTTGTCTATCAAGCACTGGGTGAAGGAGGAGTCTCCCAAGCAGGAGATCTCCTAGGGGAACTGGGCTGCTCCCAGTGTGAGTAATTCTGTGCAGCTCATTTGCAGCTTGGCAAGGAGCCAACATTCCCTGAGAGGAAGAGACACCTTGCTTTGACTGGATAATTATATGTTCGTCTCCCCCTAATGCTTAATCACACTTAGATCAATTCTCTTCCTTTGGCTTGGGAGGTTTGTTTGCAAAGTGTCAGCCCTGCACCTGCTCTCTTGAACCCACCTTTGGGAGCAGAAGGCTCCTAATGGGGCACATTCCTGGGTTTAGGGGCACTGAGAAGGTGGAAGAGAGAGAGGGATGTGGAAAAATAGAGAGGGTACATAAAATGGCAAGTCATAGCCCTTCCCCACGTTCACACCCACCTCTTTCTTTTGGAATAGGACGTAATGGAGTTGATTCCTGACTCCCAATAGTAAATGAAGTGTAGCTTTCACCCTTGTGATGATCCTTTCTTCTCCACTGCCTTGTGACTTCACCTGTCCTGTGTCTCATGTGGCTGTAAGCATCCAAAAACGTCTCCTGGAGGAGCAAGGGAGAGGATAAAGGGCACTAAAAGACCAGTTTGCTTGCTGTCTCTAGTGGAAGGTGTCCCTGCCCACAGCAGGGGGTGGAATGAGATGAGCTTTAAGGTCCCTTCCAACCCAAATCAGTCTGGGAGTTGTTGATGTGTGTAGGCCAAGTCCTGGAGCTGCCTGTGCTTGCAGGAGACACACATGAGCACATGATATAAAACACAACATGGGCAATCAGCAGGTGAGGGAATAGGAACATCTCCACTAAGGAATGATACCTCTGGACCCCTGGACAAGTCATCCTTGTGGAGAGCCAAGAAGACTTTGTGCTGAAGTAGTGTACATGAAGGCACAGGGAGGCTCTACACCAGCAAAGCTCCTTGGCCAGGTTAGCCCACATGAGGATGATCTGTGCTGACATGATTTTTCCACACACCCAGTGTAGTTACTGCTCCACTTAGAGAGTTAAACTGGTGTATGCTGGTGGGCAGAGAAGTTGTGTGCTGGCAGACAGCCTCATCCAGCAGAGTAGCATGAATGCAAGATTGGTTCATCCTACCTGCATGCCAGATTATATCTATATATTATAGAATCATGGAGTGTGAAGGGGTTGGAATGGAGTTTAGAGATGATCCAGCCCCAACCCCCTGCCCTGGGCAGGGACACCTCCCAGCAGAACAGGTTGCTCAAGGCTTTATCCAACCTGGCTGTGAACACTGCCAGGGTTGGGGCAGCCACAGCTGGGCAACCCAGTGTATCTATACCTATGTTGTTTTGGGGTTTTTATATATTAACAGTTGGCATGAAACTCTGTCAGGGGAGGGTTAGATTGGATATTAGGATAAGGTTCTTCCCCCAGAGGGTGTTAGGGCACTGTAACAGGTCCCCAGGGCAGTGGTCACAGCCCCCAGCCTGACAGAGCTCCAGGAGTGTTTGGCCAATGCTCTCAGGCACAGGGTGGATTGTTGGGGTGTCCTGTGCAGGGACAGGAGTTGTACTGATGATCTTTATGGGTTCCTTATGATCTCCTTGTGATTTCTTGTGGGTCCTGTGCCTCAGAACATTCCAAGTCCCAGTTTATGTGTCAGGTCTGATCTCTTTCCTGCAGCAGGATGTGCCCTGGGTATGGCAATGCCTCAAGTGGCTGCAGGAGCAAAGAGCACACTGCAGGGAGAGCCCAGGAACCAGAAGACTGGTCACTCCTAGTCTCCTTTGCAGTGATAGTTGTCATGTCAGAGATGCTGCTTGAGTCCTGGGCCCTTGTGTGAGCTTTTCCTGGCTTGAACCATCCACCCCCCTACAGCAGGCACAACACTCCGTCTCTGTCAGCTGTCTCAGCTCATTACCAGAGCTCGTTAGTTCAGGGAAAGGCACTGACTATCTGTGTGGTTCTTCTGGGCTGCTTTGCTTCTTCTTGCCATGACAAACAGCCCCAGAGCCCTGCAGAGCCTGGATGGGCAAAGCAGGGGAAGAAAAGCTTCCTCTCTGTCAGTGCATCCACTGCCTGTACAGGCAGTGATTCCCCATGGACTGGAGGAGGAGGATGCCTCTCCTGGGAAGGTGAATTATGAGCCTCAGAGCTTGTGCTTCGTGATTTCCCTCAGCTTTCAGGCCTCTCCTGCCTGAGCAATAGGGGCTGCTTGGCCGAGTTGTTCCTGTAAATCATCTCAGCACTCGCCTCAGCCTGACACATCAATCCCCTCCTGTGAAAGGTTCCCACCTGGGCCTGGCAATGCTGCTGAGATTGGGATGTGCCAAGAATCCTTCAGAGCAGCCAAGGGCTCTGCAGGAAGGGCCCCAGATTTATTCAGGTGTCTCTTACAGAAAGCTGCTCAGTTTCAAGCCTGAAAGAGATTTACCTGGCTGAGAGCTGGTACATGGCTTGGAGCTGCCCTGAGCCTCCTCTGCACTGATAGTGCAGCAACTGGGAACAATCATAGGGTCCCAGAATGGTTTAGATTGGAAGAACATTAAAGCTCATCTCATCCCACCCCCTGGAACAATCCCAGGGATGAAGCAGCCACAGCTGCTCTGGACAACCAGTGCCAGTGCCTCAGCACCTTCACAAGGAACAATTTCTTCCCAATATCCCATCTAACCCTGCCCTCTGGCAGTGGGAAGCCATTCCCTGTGTCCTGTCCCTCCAGGCCCTTATCCCAAGTCCCTCTGCAGCTCTCTTGGAGCCCCTTTAGGCACTGGAAAGGGCTCAGAGGACTCCCTAGAGCCTTCTTTTCTCCAGGCTGAACACCCTCAGCTCCAGTGCTGGACACAGAGATCAATCAAAGATGCTAAATGTTGAAGCAAGGCCAGAGGAGGCCACAAAGCTGCTCAGGGCACTGGAGCACCTTCCCTATGAGGACAGGC
>NW_008653247.1:5391-16335 GCF_000695815.1 Acanthisitta chloris
ATCTCCATCAGATCCACTATTCCTCTCCTTTTTAGGACTGTTTGTAACACAGTTGTGTTTATTTATGATACAGCATAATTGTATTTATTGTCCCAACCCTGGCAGTGTTCAAGGCCAGGTTGGCTAAAGCCTTGAGCAACCTGTTCTGGTGGGAGGTGTCCCTGCCCAGGACAGGCAATAGGCACTGGATGATCTCTGAGCTCCATTCCAACCCTTTAACATTCTGTGATACTTGGTTTGGTGTTTGTTTGTTTCCCTATTAGCTATTTCTAAGGCTGACTCCTACTTTCTCAACCCTGCTGGATGTCCTGGCAGGGGCAGTTGTGGGGCCATGCAGAGAGCCACTGAACTGGCAGATAATGACTACCTAATTGGTGACTGGGAGCATCTGCCCTTCCAGTCTGATTTCAGCATCACATCCCTATGATGGAAGAATGAGAGCATGGCAGTCCCACATGACCAGTGCACACAGCTCTGATTTCAGCTCTGCAGTACTCCCAACAGAGTTAGCAAATGAGTTGCAGACTGGGAACTATCTGCAAATAGTTTCCAATAATGAATTGAGGTGTGAAAGCTGCAATCTGCTCCCAGACAATCTGTAAACAGAGGGAAGGAAAATTCACCAAAATAAATTATTCATTGCAGATTACTCTTCTAGCTCATGTCTTAACTTGAAAAGCTCCAGGCCCTGCTGAGATTTCCAGGGATGCTCCTATGGTTTGTGCTGTGTTGGGGCAGGCACAGTGACAGGGAGGTAGATAAAGGTGTCCTGTCAATGCTGGGCCAGTGCTGATTCCTCCCAGCTGATGGGGGTTGGTACCAAACAGCTCCATGGCTTGTCCAGAGGCAGTGAAGGTAAAGCTATTCCAGGCCAAAAACTGAACTCTTCCCCCTCTCCCTGCTGCCAGAACCAGAGAGAGGTGGAGGGAAGGGAATCACCTGGAGCAGGAAGCAAAACAGAGGTGAGATGGGGATGAGAGAGAAGCTGCACACTACTAAGGGATGGGCCAACACCTAAGGGATAGACAAGCAAGGCAAGCTGGAGGCAACTGCAACTTGAAGGTGGACCATGTGGGACATACAGATGTGTCCCAGCATGGCATGGCAAAAATGGAGCCCACAGATGGATCAGGAGCTGTGCCCTGCTAACCTTTGGTAATCTTCCAAATAGCCTGAGGAGGAGAAATTGGCCCTTAAGAAGAATAAAATCTTGAGGTTTCCTGAGGGCACATCTGCCTGGACAAACCCCACTGAGCCCAGTCAGGGTGTCCTGGCAGTGGGACCCACTCAGGCTGTGTGTGAGTGATGAATGGATTGAGTGTCCTATATCAGGAGCTGTGCCCTGCTAACCTTTGGTAATCTTCCAAATAGCCTGAGGAGGAGAAATTGGCCCTTAAGAAGAATAAAATCTTGAGGTTTCCTGAGGGCACATCTGCCTGGACAAACCCCACTGAGCCCAGTCAGGGTGTCCTGGCAGTGGGACCCACTCAGGCTGTGTGTGAGTGATGAATGGATTGAGTGTCCTATGCCCATGCACGCTTTCTGGGAAGTTTAGGACTTGGCATGGCACTTGGCATGGCTTAATGCATGAGAAACTGGCTAGAGAGCAGAAAAACTGCACATGGTGAAGAGAAACATATGGAGCTGGAGGAAGGTGCAAGATGGAATGTGGCAGTGATGTTTTGTTCAGTCATCTGCAAAGATTTCTCCCTCTGCAGTGACTTCAGCTGCTCATGGGGCCTCCTGGGCAGGACCTCCAGCTGCTCATGGAGCCTCCTGGGCAGGACCTTCAGCTGGGCCAGGCCTGGTTATTTTGGCTGTGGATCTGGAGATGCCCCAGTTTGGTTCTTTAGTTTTTAGAGAACTGCAGAGCAGTCCCACGTCTTCACATCTCACTCTGGAGAGCAGCAGAGTGGACAGGAGGTCCATAAGGTGTTTGACAGAGTGGTGTGAGGCACTAGTGTCTTCTTTTATTAGAATTAAACAACTCAAGGCAGTTCTTGTGCATGTTTTCCTGACAACATCATGTGGGGGATGCTGAGTTGATATATGGAGAATATATATATGGAATGTATATGCAATCAGCTCAATGATATTCCATGCATCAATATGGAATGAAGTACAAAGTTCAGAGCAGAATTTTCCTTCCCTGATGATGCCAAACTGGGTAGAAGGTTTGAGGAACAATGTCTTGCTCACACTATGAGGAGGTGTTAGATTAAACATCACCCCAGGCATCACCTGGAGAGAACCTGTAGCAAGTTGGACTCTTCCAAGCCTTTTTTTCTCTCCTGCAACTTGCTCTGTATTCAGGGCAGTACAGTAATACTCACACACTCAGCTCAAATCTGGTGGATTTGTCTTTGATCCACTTTGGCAATTATTGTCCCAAACTGCTGTGATCTCCCCAGATGCCACTGTTAGGCCTTTTGGAGCTGCTTATCTTCCAGCCCAGTTAACCACTAATCATCAAGCCATGGGATTACTGGAGCATTCTTGCTGCTTTGGCCCATGATGGTTTTACAGGGAGATGTGTGCTGGAACTATTGAGGCTTTAGAAGAAACAGCTCAGCTTGAAGAAATAAATCCAAAGGAAATGTTGGCAATGCTCTTCAACCACCTCTTAAGGAAGACTTTACAAGCATCACTGTTAAGATGATGCCTTTGCTGTGCTGGCAAAAGGCATTTGAGCACCTGATTAACAAGGGAAACTGAGAAGTGGTGAAAAAAAATCATAGAAGTGAGTATTTTGGCCAAAACACTGTCCAGTGAGAGGGAGGTGGTGGTTCTGGCAGTGGCCTAAGCCTAGAAGACCTCCTGTTGTTAGGCCACCACTGATCTGGTGGCTACTAGCTCATCCATCCTCTCACAGTTCAGTCAGGAGGCTGAAGGGATGACTAAGAGCCTGTTCTTGTCTAGTGTGTCCCCAGGAAAAAGCAAGTGCCCACGTAGCTTCCTAAGGAAAGTGGCTTTCAGGAAGAGCCAGAAGGCTGGAGGAAAACATCATGCAACTCTGTGGGAAGACTCAGTGGCCCATGGAAATCAGCTTATTGGAAATTTGACTCTCTGGAAAGCAGCTGCTTGATTTAGAGCCCTACTTGGGAGGGTTGGGAATGCAATGGCCTTGTTCTCATCTCCTGTGGAACCAGGGCTCCTCCAGGCTATGCTGACCAGTTCTGGGTGAGGTGAAGACACACAGGGACACTCTAATCACTCATCAAGGGTCAATGTCACTGTGCATCATCACAGCTGAGTGCAACCATGAGTGCCAGAGGGTGCTGCGAGAATGAGACATACCTGAACATGAGGAGGAACCATGCTCAGGTCCAGCCATGAGTGCTGGAAGATGCTGTGAGAACACGACACACCTTAACATGAGGAAGAACTTCTTTCCTGTGCAGTGACTGACCACTGGAACAGATTGTCCAGAAAGGATGTGGATTCTTCTCACTGGAGATACCCCAGATGCATCTGGACACAATCCTGTGCCATGTGCTCTGAGCTGACTCTACTTGAGCAGGGAGGTGGGACCAGATGACCCACTGGATGATTCTAGAGCCATTCTGTGATCCTCTGAGCTCCAGCATAACCCTTCCACAATGTTTCTGAACTGGAGGATCTCCACAGCTGCCTTTGTGATGTTCCTCCTTGCCCTGACTCCTGAGTGCTTATGTTTGTGCCACTCCTTGGCTAAAGATCATAAAATAGGCAACTCAAGGATTCTAATTTGGGGTTTTTTTGTTGTCCCAGAGACCTCAAAACAGTGGAGAGCACCTCACATTGCCCATGCTGCAGGCTCAGAAGCTCTAGGGAGCTGGTGCAGGTGTAACAGATGTGCCTTAATGTGAGCTTGGAGGTTCTCTGGCATTGCAGGTACTCCTTGGACTGGGAATAATGGGCTGTGCTGCTGCCTTGCTGAGGAACATGCCCTATGAGATGGGCACCTCCGAAGGGTGCTGGCACAAGGTCTGTGCTCAGGTGGCCAGAGCAGGCTGTGTTTGAACCATGGTGCCATATGGTGCAGAGCCAGTGCTGTCCATCCCTTTGCAATGAAATCATCTTCTGCTTTCTGACTGTTTGCAATTAGCCTCCTGCAGCAGATGAATAATCTGTTCTTGTTGACTCGACAGAGCTGCTTGGAGAGGGGACAAACAGTGTGTTCTGCCTCCCCCAGCAGTCACAGGCATTAAGGGAGAGAAATACAGACACACCACTAATTCCCAGTAAATTTAGCAGTGTTGGCACAGAGCAAACCCCAAAGGCAACAACCAGTGAGTGGAGCAACCTCAAAAGCTGCTGCCACGAGGCTCAGCAGCCACTTGAGCGTGGCTGGAGAGAGGGGAAGGGGCACAGGGGGCTCAGTGTTGAGATGTGAGAGCCAAAGGCACCACAGCCCCTGTGAAGGAGAGGCTTTGGTGCCTCAGAGAGGGGACAAACTCTGTGTTCTGCCTCCCCCAACAATCCCAGGCATTAGAGGAGACAACTACAGACACCACTGATTACCAATAAATTTAACTATGTTGGCACAAAGCAAATACCAAAGGCAACAACCAGTGAGTGGAGCAGCCCCAAAAGCTGCTGCTGCAAGGCTGATCAGCCACTTGAGCATGGCTGGAGAGAGGGGAAGGGAGAGGAAGGGGCACAGGGGGCTCAGTGCTGAGGTGTGAGAGCCAAAAGCACCACAACCCCTGTGAGGGAGAGGCTTTGGTGCCTCAGAGGAGACAAACAGCAATCCCAGGCATTAAGGGAGAGAAATACAGACACACCACCGATTCCCAGTAAATTTAGCAGCATTGGCACAGAGCAAACCCCAAATGCCACAACCAGTGAGTGGAGCAGCCCCAAAAGCTGCTGCTGCAAGGCTGATCAGCCACTTGAGCATGGCTGGAGAGAGGGGAAGGGAGAGGAAGGGGCACAGGGGGCTCAGTGCTGAGGTGTGAGAGCCAAAAGCACCACAACCCCTGTGAGGGAGAGGCTTTGGTGCCTCAGAGGAGACAAACAGCAATCCCAGGCATTAAGGGAGAGAAATACAGACACACCACCGATTCCCAGTAAATTTAGCAGCATTGGCACAGGAAGGGGCACGCTCAGTGCTGAGGTGTGAGAGCCAAAAGCACCACAACCCCTGTGAGGGAGAGGCTTTGGTGCCTCAGAGGAGACAAACAGCAATCCCAGGCATTAAGGGAGACAAATACAGACACACCACCGATTCCCAGTAAATTTAGCAGCATTGGCACAGAGCAAACCCCAAATGCCACAACCAGTGAGTGGAGCAGCCCCAAAAGCTGCTGCCACGAGGCTCAGCAGCCACTAGCACCACAACCCCTGTGAGGGAGAGGCTTTGGTGCCTCAGAGGAGACAAACAGCAATCCCAGGCATTAAGGGAGACAAATACAGACACACCACCGATTCCCAGTAAATTTAGCAGCATTGGCACAGAGCAAACCCCAAATGCCACAACCAGTGAGTGGAGCAGCCCCAAAAGCTGCTGCCACGAGGCTCAGCAGCCACTTGAGCATGGCTGGAGAGAGGGGAAGGGAGGAGAAGGACATCCCCTGCCTCAGAGGCTCAGTACTGAGGTGTGAGAGCCGAAGGCATCACAACCCCCATGGGGGAGAGGCTTTGGTGCCTCGTAGAGGACACAAACAGTGTGTTCTGCCTTCCCAGGCATTAGAGGAGAGAAATACAGACACACCACTGATTCCCAGTACGTTTAGCAGTGCTGGCACAGAGCAAACCCCAAATGTCACAACCAGTGAGTGGAGCAGCCCCAAAAGCTGCTGCTGCAAGGCTGATCAGCCACTTGAGCATGGCTGGAGAGAGGGGAAGGGGGAGGAAGGGGCACAGGGGGGGGGCTCAGTGCTGAGGTGTGAGAGCCAAAGGCACCACAACCCCCATGAGGGAGAGGCTTTGTCGCCTCAGAAAAGCTGAAGCCATTTTGAGCAGGAGAACAGATTTTGGTTGGGAGGTGAGGGAAGCGCAGGGCCAAGAATAGAAGGGAACAGTGGGCGGAATTCTGCCTCCCTGCTGCATTCCAAGGAAAGGACAGGACAAGTTGGAAAGGAACAGCAGGCCAGGCCTCAGGGGAGCTGGCAGGGAAAAGCCTGGCAGGGTGGTTGGTGGTGCTGAGCCGACCATGCTGCCCTGGGGGAGGCAGGAGAGCAGCGCTGCAGGCTCAGGGGGTGGGAGACATGCACCACTGCACTTAGCTCCAATAGAGCCACAAATCAGTCCCTTGAGTAGGGATTTTATAGGAGAAGATGATACTGGGTGACAGCACTGAAGCAGATTTGAAGCACAGCATGAAGCAGAGAGAAATCATTAAGTCACTGATAGCTGATCACTATGAAAACATAACATTTTCAGCTCTCTATTTCTAGATATGTCTATGTCCCTGGCCGTGCACAGCAATGCTCACAGGGTCGTGCTGCCGAGCTGGGCTGCAGTGGCAGAGCACAGCCCAATGGCATCTGTGAGCTACAGCACCAACTGCATCGGCACAGTGTGTTCAGGGCTTGGGATGGAGCTCAGAGATCATCCAGCCCCAACCCCCAGCCCTGGGCAGGGACACCTCCCACCACAACAGGTTGCTCAAGGCTTTATCCAACCTGGCTTTGAACACTGCCAGGGTTGGGTATATCTGTTCTCTGCCCCACCTGTGTGCCAAGCAGCCTGCCTGGCTCGTGGCTCCTGACAAACATAGCTCCCCATTCACTTCTGAGAACAACCAGTAGAAATAAACACCAATGAAAATGGATTTTCCCCCTTCCTTTTCCAGGAAGCCTGGCAAGATGTCAAAGTCTTGCTGCCACTGTCAGTGTGGAGAGCCTTGCCCAGCTCTTCTCCAGGCCTGGAGCAATTACAGATGTGATTTTGAGCAGCTTAAGTGAGAGCAGGAGGAGAATCCTTGGCTCCCAGTCCCCATGAGCTGCTGATCACTCCCCCAGAGGTGGTTACAGGATGGATGTGTGTGTGTGTGATGGGAGATGAACTGCCATTAGAATTGCAGATCCTGCACTTGTTAGCAAAGTGCTTAGACCTTGCTTTACAATTTGCTAATAATAAAGCATTTGTTCCCAGGAAACAAACACTCAGATTTATGTCTTGCTCACAAAGGGCTCCAATAGATATATTGATACCTTGTGAAGCTGCAGCAGAGAGAGAGATTGAAAAGTGGCTGTTTACTTGACTCCATCAAGCTCCTCTATTGATAACTGGGAGGCATTTATTTTACTATGGATAGAGCACTTAGAATTGCTAACTCTCTGTTGCCAATACAACCCATATTTAGGGTTATTATATCACCATAAAATAGCTTTATGGAGCTATGAATACAGACTCATGTCAATACCCCAACTGCAGTGCTGGGAGAGCCCAGGCAGCCCTGGAGCTCCCAGGAGACAGGGAACAGAGATTTAAGGGGGTAGAATCATCAAGGTTGGAGGAGACCTCTAAGATCATCAAGTCCAGCCACTAAACTGTCACTGCTGTAACCCCTAAACCCTAAACCATATCCTCCAGAGCCAGATCCAGGGGATCTGGGATTTAGCTCCATTCCCCACAACTCTCTGGGCCATCAGCCAGTTTGTACCCATGGAAGAGTCCACCCAACCAAGCCACCAGTAGCCAGGTTTTCTCCAAGTGTGCTGTGGGACACAGTGTCAAATGCCTTGCTGAAAGATAGGTGAATGAATAAATAGGCACAGGAAGAGGCACTTGGTGCCTTTCACCTCCCTGGGTGTAAAGCCCAGTAATGTCTCCTCTCTGGAGAGCTGTTTTAGCACTGTTGACTCAGCACATCAAGACACCAATGCACTGGGACTGGCTGGGAAGTTGCCAGGCCTCCAAAAAAAACAAGTCCAGAGGCTCCAGTCTACCTCCACAGCCATGGCCGGACACTTAGGGATGGAGGTTGGTTGTGGTGTTTCCAGGTGAGCATGGATAGGATATAGAGCACATTGTTCTCCTGTTTGTTACTTTGGTGGCACTTTGCTCTAGAATCATTTTCCAGCACACCTCAGTTCCCAGAGAAAGCACACCATGGAGAGGAGTTCAGGTGCCAGCAGGAGGAGTTTCTTGGGGAAGCAGAAGGTCAGGGACTGACCTCTTTTCTCTGTGACAGTGACAGAACCTGAGGGAACAGCTGGAGCTGTGTCGGGGAAGGTTAGGTTGGATATCAGGGAAAGGTTGTTCCCCCAGAGGTGTTAGGGCTCTGGAACAGCTCCCTAGGGCAGTGGTCACAGCCCCAAGCCTGGCAGAGCTCAAGAGTATTTGGCCAATGCCCTCAGGCACAGGTTGGATTGTCGAGGTGCCCTGTTCAGGGCCTGGAGTCACTAAGAAATAATGACAGACTCAGATGAAGAGATTGCCAGTCACCAAGGCAAGAGGTTATCCAACCCCACATGACATCCACAACCCACACAGGATATCTCCTCTCAAGTTGATCAGGGAAGTGGTCACAGCCCAAGGCCTGATAGAGCTCAAGGAGTGTTTCATCAGTGCTCTCAGATACATGGTGGATTGTTGGGGTGTCCTGGTGATTTCTTGGTGGTGCATTAAATTCAGAGTGAGCTCCCCAGGTGCCTGCACAGCACTGTAACCACTGCAGAGCTCTGAGTCTGTCAGACACATCAGCTCACATCCTCTGCTATGTTCTAGCTGCTAAATAATGCACTAACAGAAAGGGAAACCTTAGCCAATGCTTCTAGATTAAGATGCAGAGCAACCACAGCTTTTAGCTTTCATTTTCTGCCTCCAAGTGATGTATTTCTCAGCTTTATTCCTACATGTTTATGCATTTCTTTTGGGTTGTTTTGCTGAGCATTTTTTTTCTTCCATGAGCTTTCCAAGAGGAAACACATTTTTGACCAAAGCACTTGAACTTTGTCTATTCATTCTCCCTCACAATAAATTTTTGCTTGCACAGGAAGCAAGTATCTAAGAAATCCCAAACAGACAAGACCCAAAGCATAGCAGAGACTGAGAGATACCCTCAGTGTTTGCAAACAACTCTTTTGAGATGGTGAAGCTCTTAGATGGCAGAATATTAGCTTTACCAATCCATCTTCCTCCTTACTGCTGTATTCCCCTTTGGGGGGGTGTTGCCTTTCTCTTTCCAGCCTGAGAGAACTTTATTCTGGCTATTAAATTAATAATTAGGGCTTCATTTACCTGAGCGCTCTAGTGCCCAGACAGTATTGATTGAGCAGAGATGGCACAGGGAAAAGATAGAGACTTTTACCCTGCAGTTTTGGGCAGAGAGTCAAAGGGGTTCTAAGCTATTTAAAGATACATTTCCCATGAACCAGTGCAGAGGCCAAGCAGGGTGGGAGAAAGGTTGGGAGGAGGCAGCTCATCCCTGCACTGTCCTTCCCAAAACCCTCCTGGAGAGCTGCCTCTGGGCAGGACACTGGAGCTGGGAGCACCAACTGATCCCTATGCCATCCCATTCCCAGTATGGCATCATCACCCATGTTCTTGCTGCTCTTCCAATCCTCACAGACTATGCTCAGAGTCCTTGGGGTAAAAACCCCTTTCCTCCAGGCTCAGGACACCTCATGGCTGAACAAGCAATGGCCAAAGCCACCTCTGTTTGAACAAAATCTTGTGACTCCTCTGGAGAGTTCTCAGTTCCTTTTCAGGCTCAGCAAGACGCTCTGCTAGTTTCAGCTAGAGCTGCAATATGGGAACGAGTAACAGGTTAATGATGACTTGATGATCTTAGAGGTCTCTTCCAACCTTGCTGATTCAACAATTCTGTAAGGAGGATGCTGTGAGCAGGCAGAACGCCCTGCCATGGACACACAGAGTGCCAGGAGCAGCACAGCAGCCCAGACAGCTGTGCAGGGGATAAGCTGACTTAGGGAGGCTTTTGCCCACAGCTGTCCAGAACAAGGGAAAACATATGTGGAGAAAAAAAGCCTTTACAAATGATCTTAATCTAATCTGGAGCTACAAACTCTCTACAGTTCACCACAGTCACAGTGAGGCAAAGTGTGTTACAGGGTGTGTGATGTTCATAGGATGACTCCTAGGCTTTCCAGTGCTGCATGCAACCTCTGGGCCACAAGAACTGGTCATTGTCACACTAGGCATGTGCTCTCACCCCAGAAAAACTCAATGAGGATCCAAACATCACACATGTACAACATGCTATTTTGAGAGAAAGCCTGGAGACACTGAAGGGATTAAGGGGCTTAATTTGTCTGCAACAGCTGATCATCTTTCCATGGAAGGGCAGTTTCCACAGTCCCTCCAGCAGAGTGGAAGGAGGGTAGAAACTGCTCTGGGCTCTCCAGGTTTGTAAGCTTTAACTTAAAATCATGCAATCATGGAATGGTTTGGGTTGGAAGGGACCTTAGAGCTCATCTCCTTCCACCCCCTGCCATGGTCAGGGCCAACTCCCACGAGCTCAGGTTGCTCCAAGCCCTGTCCAAACTGTTTTTCAGCACTTCCAGGGGTGGGACAGCCACAGCTGCTCTGGACAACCTGTGCAGAGACTCTGCTGCTCCCAAACCTTCTCCCAGGAGAAATTTGTCTTTCCCTGTGGTTCCCAGCAGCAGAGTCTCTGCACACCCCCTGACTGAAGGCTTCTATTAGCTCTGTATCTATAGATACAGCTACAATAATAGCTGCTGCTATTATTTCCCCCAGCAATGGATCAGATGTCTGGGTTTTCCCTTCTGCACCTCAGTGATGCCTTGTCAGACTGAATTCCCAGCATCCTGCTTTTCCCTGCTCAGCTTTCCCCCTTTGCCAGACCCCAGCCCTGCACTGCCAACCCGTTCTGCACCACAATCTGACCAGCTAGGACACCCTGAGCAGGGAAAAAGGAAGGACTAGGCTGGCTCTGGGAATAACCAACCCGTGGGTGAGGTCATCCAGAGCCTCCAGCAGCACCCAGAGCACTTAGCAGGAACAGTAGTGGGTTTGGGGCAGGTCCAG
>NW_008653247.1:16350-22471 GCF_000695815.1 Acanthisitta chloris
AAGCCTAGGCCAACCTCTTTTTCAGCCTTTCAGGGGTTGGGCCAGCCGCAGCTGCTCTGCTCTGGACATGCAGAGACTCTGCTGCTCCCAAACCTTCTCCCAGGAGAAATTTGTCTTTCCCTGTGGTTCCCAGCAGCAGAGTCTCTGCACACCCCCTGACTGAAGGCTTCTATTAGCTCTGTATCTATAGATACAGCTACAATAATAGCTGCTGCTATTATTTCCCCCAGCAATGGATCAGATGTCTGGGTTTTCCCTTCTGCACCTCAGTGGAGACTCTGCTGCTCCCAAACCTTCTCCCAGGAGAAATTTGTCTTTCCCTGTGGTTCCCAGCAGCAGAGTCTCTGCACACCCCCTGACTGAAGGCTTCTATTAGCTCTGTATCTATAGATACAGCTACAATAATAGCTGCTGCTATTATTTCCCCCAGCAATGGATCAGATGTCTGGGTTTTCCCTTCTGCACCTCAGTGATGCCTTGTCAGACTGAATTCCCAGCATCCTGCTTTTCCCTGCTCAGCTTTCCCCCTTTGCCAGACCCCAGCCCTGCACTGCCAACCCGTTCTGCACCACAATCTGACCAGCTAGGACACCCTGAGCAGGGAAAAAGGAAGGACTAGGCTGGCTCTGGGAATAACCAACCCGTGGGTGAGGTCATCCAGAGCCTCCAGCAGCACCCAGAGCACTTAGCAGGAACAGTAGTGGGTTTGGGGCAGGTCCAGAGACTGGAATCCAGGGGTGTCATCTGCATTTTATCTCTCTATTCAAACTTCAGGGATTTTGGGCTGTAGAGCAAGGATTAAAATCTTGAAGATCTGATTGTCAGATGTTCTAATGGCAAGAGGCAAAGGCAGAACCCCAAATGAGTGAAAGTAAACATCACCTCCACCTGAGCTGGTGGGTTTGAGCCTAATCTCCAGCCTAACCCTCCCCTGACTTAGCTCCAACTGTTCCCTCTGGTCCTGTCACTGCTCACAGAGAGCAGAGATCAGTGTTGCCCCTCTGTTACTAGAAGGTATTAGAGAATCATTGAATTTTTACAAGCATGTGGTAAATTTGGACATTCCAATGCAAACTGGAGTCTCTGCACTCCACCAGGACCACAGGATTCCCCCTGTGACCCATCAGCACCTTGACAACCAGACCAGAGCATTGAGTGCCATGTCCAGTCATTCCTTGAACACTTCCAGGGACAGTGACTCCACCACCTTCCTAGGAAGCACCTTCCAATGCCTGACAGCCCTTTCCATGAAGAAATTCCTCCTGATGTCCAACCTGAACCTCCCCTGGTGCAGCTTGAGGCTGTTTCTTCTCATCCTGTCCTTTGTTCCCTGGGAGCAGAGCCTGACCCCACCTGACTGTACCTCCTGTCAGGGAGTTGGAGAGAGCAGAAGGTTCCACTGAGCCTCCTCTTCTCCAGACTGATTCCCCTCAGCCACTCCTCATCACACTTGTGCTCCAGACCCTCTTTTAGAACACTGAGTTGGAGGAAATCCAGGCACAGCCCAAGTTCAGGCTGAACTTTCTTAGCTGAGCTCTGGCTTGGCTACATGTGTTATATACCAGTAGCTGTGCAGAAGGCTCAGAGCCACTGCAGCTTTCCAGTGGTTTGAAGGTAAACTAGGAATATTTGGCCCAGTCAGATGAATTCCGGTGGGTTTTCCATGGGATATCTGCTCCTGGGAGGAAAAGCTGTGTAAGTCCACTTGGCTGGAGCAGGTGAGAACAGCTAGCAGTGCTCTGCAAGCTGAGGCACTTAAGGACATTGAGAATGAATGTCAAGAATTTGTAAGGAGAGTCACTCGCTCATTATTTTCATAAGTCCTTGCTGAAAAGAATGCTTTTTAGGCAGCAGATGATAGTGCAGTGAGAAGCACAAATGTCATGTCTTTTGCTTCTTAATTCACACCAGGCAGAGGCATCTACAAGCTTCTGATAATGAAGGGCATGTACCAGTGACCACCCAGAGCAGCAGCAAACCCTGTTTAACATGCTCAGCCCTCTCTGGGTGTTCATTACACAGCCAACTGTGCCTCCTGCAAACTCCTCCAGCCCATTACTGCTCTGCTTTTCATTTGGCCATCACTTGAGCATGTTGAGAGCTTTAGGCTTTGAGGGAACGTGTTACCACTTGAAGCACTTGTGCATTTATTCTAAGAGGTATTCAGGGCAGGAGGGTCATAGCTTTAATCAGTGATGCAGTTGGACTTAGGAACCAGGAGGAAAGAGCACCATATACACCTACATCTCTCCAGCCTGAGGATGGGGCATTTGTAAAGATGTGGTACTTGTTTGCTCCAGAGGAACTGTGTGTGGTCACCACCAGAGGGATGAGACCTCTCCCAGCTTTGTGTCCATGCCAAGCAGGCAGGAGGGCAGGTGGGTGTGCAGGGAAAAGGGAATCAGGACCTGAGTGTCATAGAATCATGGAATAGGTTGAAAAGGACCTTAAAGCTCATCTGATCCCACCCCCTACCATGGGTAGGGACATCTTCCACTAGCCCAGGTTGCTCCAAGCCCTGTCTGACCTGGCCTGGAACAGTCCTAGGGATGGAGCAGCCACAGCTGCTCTGGAGAACATGTGCCAGTGGCTACCAAACCTTCACCCATGAGAAGTTCATCTGTCCCTGTGGTTCCCAACAGCAGAGTCTCTGCACACCCCCTGACTAGAGGTTTAGGCAACCTGTGCCAGTGTCTCACCACCCTCACAGGGAAAAATTCCTTCCCAGTATCCCATCCCCCCTTGTCCTGTCCCTCCAGGCCCTTGTCCCAAGTCCCTCTGCAGCTCTCTTGGAGCCCCTTTAAGCACTGGAAGGGGCTCTAAGGGCTCCCTGGACCTTTCTCTCCTGCAGGCTGAACCCCCGCAGCTCTCCCAGCCTGTCTCCATGGCAGAGGAGTAGATAGACCTTTATAGCATGCATTGAGCTGAAAATTCTTCTCTCCTGCAGGCTGAACACCCGCAGCTCTCCCAGCCTGTCTCCATGGCAGAGGAGTAGATAGACCTTTATAGCATGCATTGAGCTGAAAATTCTTCCCTATGAGAGTGGTGAGGCACTGGCATATGTTGGATCAAGCTCTGCTCCATGGGGCCCAAGCAATGGGACAAGAGGCAATGGGGAAGAACTGCTATCCAGGAAGTTCCACCTGAACATGAGGAAGAACTTCTTCCCTCTGCAGTGCCCAAGCACTAAACAGATTGCCTGTAGAGGCTGTGAAGTCTCCTCACTGGAGATATCCCAGACCCACCTGGACACAATCCTGTGCCATGTGCTCTGGGCTGACCCTAGAGCAGGGAGATGGGACCAGATGACCCATTGTGGTCCCTTCTAACCTCATCCATGCTGTGATTCTGTGATCTAGAGGTGGCTGAATCTGTGAAATGAGCATTGTCTGCTCTGGTCTCTGGTGGATCCTACATCAGGCCATACCCCACTACATCCATGTGCCTACAGCAGTGCCTCCCTGCCACTTCCAAGCAGGTGTTGTCTCTCTTGGGAATGACAGCAGGGTAGAACCTAACAGAGCATTTTCTCCTAATCCTGCTCTGCATGATGCTCTCTTGGAGCAGCAGAGACTGAAGGAGCAATTTATCATTGCCAGCAGCCCTGTGATTTAGCCTGTAGGTGGGAAAACATGTTTTGTGGGCAGGAAAACCCCCACAGTGTCTTTTTGCCAGCAGAAAACATCAACAAGTGAAGCTTTTCTCCCTCCTGACACTGTCAGGGAGGTTCTTGCTGGCTTGGAGACCTCTTTCTGGTTTGATAGCTGAGGAGATTCACTGGCAGTTGCCACCCAGATATCTCTTAGGCTATGACATTGAGGAAAAGCCATCACACCTGAAGAGACACATGGCACAGCCTGGATGGGCTACAGGGCCATGAAGTGTGGCCAACAGCCTGAATGGGCTACAGGGCTTGGATGGGCTCCAGGGCCATGCAGTGTAGCCAGCAGCTCCCTAATTCCCCCTCTGGGACTGGTTGGAGGAGGCTGCTCCCACTCTGTCCCAGTTCAACCCTCCCTGGGACACCCTGGGGCTGCTGGATCAGCATCATTCCCAGACACTATCCCTACAGGCACATCCAAGCAGACAGAGATGATATTGACCCAAACCAGTGCCATCCTGCCCCAGGCCAGAGCATCCCTGATGGCTCTGGAGTCGATGGAAATGTACCCTTTGGCTGAATGGCTCTTTAATTCCCTTTTCCCTGCCCTGCTCTTTGATTCCAGCTGCACAAAGCCATGGGAATGTTAATAGGAAGCAGCTCACAGCCTCACACCTGCTGCTGGATGCCTGCACTAAGGAGTAATTAAGCAATTAAGGCCAAGGAGGTGTCACCTGTTCTAGTGAAATGCTCTTTTCAAGGGCTTGGGGCTCTCTTAGGGCACCTGTCCTTAGTCGAAAGCCACTGGAAGCTCCTGGGAATGGTGTGAAAGGCCTTAGTGAGGCAAAAGCTGCACAATGAGCTCAGCTCTTTCAGGGATTCCATCCAAGCAGAGGCTTGGCTTGACCTTTCCTTCTCTTTTGGGTTATTTTTTGGACAGGAGCTCTCTCTGCTCACAGAAAAGCATCATTGGAGCAGAATACAAAGGCTTTAGAAAAACTCCCAAAGCAAAAGGTTTCTAAGAGTTCTTTGTAACCCCAGGGCTGAGCTCCAGCCAGCTGAGCTGGCTCTGAGAGCCCTGGGCAGGGACATAGCACTCATCTCTCCTTGGCTGGGCTGTCTGGGGGCTGATGCTGCATCTATGCTGCTCCTGGACAGCACCAGCACCTAAAAGGGGCCTGAAAGAGAGCTGCAGAGGGACTTTGCACAAGGGCATGGAGTGGTAGGATAAGGGGAATGGCCTTAAGGCTTAAGATTAATCTTAAATTTAGGTGTAGATACTAGGAAGGAGTTGTTCCCTGTGAGGGTGCTGAGGCACTGGCACAGGTTGCCCAGAGCAGCTGTGGCTGCTCCATCACTGGGAGTGTTCCAGGCCAGACTTGATGGGGCTTGGAGCAACCTGGACTAGTGGAAGGTGTCCCTGCCCATGACAGGGGGTGGGATGAGATCAGCTTTAACATCCACCCAACCCAAACCATTCTAGGATCCTATGATTGTTCCCAGTTGCTGCACTGTCAGTGCAGAGGAGGCTCAAGGCAGCTTCGAGCCATGTACCAGCTCTCAGCCAGGTAAATCTCCCTCAGGCATTAAGGTCCCTTCCAACCCAAACCATTCCATGACTGTATGAAAGGCTCAATGTTCTCCAGCAATAAATGTGTGTGTGATATTCCTCAGTGTCCAATTGTCTTTGTGCTCAAGAAACAAACAAACATGGGAAAGCAGAGGCTCCTGCTGTCCCTGCAGAGCTCTGCTTGTCCCAGCTATTAATGTCCAGCAAGTTTTCAGGGCTTCTGCCCAGCCCCAGGCCCACTGCAGCCATGCACATTCCTCAGGAGCACCTCTGATTCACCCTGGCCTGGCTCAGCTCCATCATCTCTCTGCAGTCACTGCAGGAGAGACCTTAAAGAAAAGGATTTTTGGTAAATGTCAACATTTGTGCACATATTTATTCCCTGGTTTGTGTCTCTGACAAACTGCACAATGGACATTTGATGGTGTTTGAAGGATTAAAGGCAGTTTTGTTCCTCTTGGCTTTGCCATGCTGGCAGGAGGGATAATGCACATTCCCACATGGCAGCCTGTACCTCTGGGAGAAGAAAACCTGACATCACAGGGCTGACTTCCAAGGTGCCTGCCAAGCCATCACAAGGCAGGCAGTGATCCAGAGCTGAAGCACTTGGTCTTGGGTCTTCTGGCACTCAAACCTGGAAAACCTGAGGTTTATCAACTCCCTAAACCTTGCTCCTATGCTGAGCCATGGAGGGAGCAGCTCTCTCCACCTTCTCTCCAGCTGATAGACACACAGAATCATAGAGGCATAGAATGTTAAGGAATTGGAATGGAGTTTAGAGATCATCCAGCCCCAACCCCCTGCCCTGGGCAGGGACACCTCCCACCAGAACAGGTTGCTCAAGGCTTGATCCCACCTGGCTTTGAACATTGCCAGGCTTGGGGCAGCCACAGCCTCCCTGGGCAACCTGTGCCAGTGTCTCACCACCCTCACAGGGAAAACTTCTGCCT
>NW_008653247.1:22570-28936 GCF_000695815.1 Acanthisitta chloris
CTGGAGCCCCTTCAGCTCCTGGCAGGTTGCTCTGAGGTCTCCACACAACCTTCTCTTCTCCAGGCTGAACAGCCCCAACTCTTTCAGCCTGTCCTCATAGGGAAGGTGCTCCAGTGCTCTGATCAGCTTCATGACCTCCTCTGGCTTTGCTCCAACACTTCCATGTCCTTCAAACGCTCATTACAAAGCAGCTGTATGTGCAGTGAGTGATCCCCTTGGCCCCAGAAAGAGGAAGGCAGGAACATGCAAACAGTTTCTCACCCTGTGTTGCAGTGTGAGCTGCAATCTCCCCTGGCACAGCTTGAGGTTGTTTCCTTGTCCTGCCCCTTGTTCCCTGGAAGCAGAGCCTGACCCCACCTGGCTGCACCTCCGGTCAGGGAGTTGGAGGGAGCAGAAGGGTTGCGTGAGCCTCCTTTTCTCCAGGCTGAGCCCACACAGCTCCCTCAGCTGCTCCTTGTGCTCCATTCTCATAACACTAGTTATCCAAGTCTATATTATATATCAATAATTCTCTTTGAGAGTTCTGTTAATTCATTGAAAGGTGAAAAAACTTTCCCTTCACCTTATTTTGCAGCTGATCAAGCAAATAAGGAGGGACACAGATTTAGATGATAGAATCACAGACTATTCTGAGTTAGATGGTACCCACTAGGCTCATCAAAGTCCAGCTCCTGCTAGGCTTATTTTTGGAACCGGTGAGGGGAGTACAACAGTTTTCTCGAATCTTCTGCTTTCCTTTTGTTGCTTCCTCCAGCAGTGTCTTTGTGGGGCATTTTTCATTGGTTTTGTTCCATTTCTTACAGATTTTTTTGGTGCCTTTCTCTATCTTGCCTCACACCTCACCTGCAGTTGTTCTGTAGGTGTTGCTTGATACATTTATTGTCTCTCTGTCCTTCTCCTTTAATCTCTATTTTTTCCATCTGTTCTTTCAGCTTTTGGGGTGTTTTTTTAACTCTAATTTGTTGCTTCTGTTTTCTTCCAGTATCGTCTAGAGGTTTCTCCAGCTAAATGCCTCTGTTGGCTGGTGCCCAGCTGGTGGGGCCCTCATTAAAAATCTTTGCACCAGTGGGCTGTGACTGCTGGGAGAGGCTGCAGCCTCCCCTGGGGCTGGGGATGGTGGCACCAGGGTGGGAGGGATGCTGCTTTGGCAGAGGAAGGAGCTGTGAGGGCAAGGAGCAGACTGCACTTGCAGAAAGGATGAACACAAGAGTGACATGGCCTTGGAATAGATTCTAAAGAGACAAAAAAGCCTGAGGGTTGTGATGCAAAGGCAGTGGGACAGCAAGAGACAGGGACAGAAGGACTTTTGGATGGAGATTCTTTGGTGGGGGAAACTGGTCACTTATGACTTTGGGCCTTTCTCTGCCTGCTGGTCTGTTAGCAAATTGGTGCAGAAGCTTCATGGCCAAGGAAGGGATCAAACCCCATAAAGGGACCAAACCCTATGAAGGGATCAAACCACATGAAGGGAGGTTTCAGCCAGGCTTGAGCAAAGCAAGTTGAAAAAGGTGATTAAGAGGGTGATTCATTCCCTTTCAGGTGAAACCACACCTGCAGTGCTGCCTCCAGCTCTGGGTCCCCAGCACAGGAAAGATGTGAAACTGCTGGAGCAAGCCCAAGGAGTCCACAGAGATGTTCAAAGGGCTGGAGCCTCCTGCCATAGAGCCAGGCTGGGAGAGATTGAGGGTGTCCAGCCTAGAGAAGGGAAGGCTCCAGGGACACCTTAAAGCCCTTTCCAGTGCCTAAAGGGGCTCCAAGAGAGCTGCAGAGGGACTTGGAACAAGGGCTTAAAGGAACAGGACAAGGGGGAATGGCTTTGCAAGGCTAGATGGAATATTGGGCAGGAATTGTTTCCTGTGAGGGTGCTGAGGCACTAGCACAGGGTGCCCAGAGCAGCTGTGGCTGCTCCATCCCTGGGAGTGTTCCAGGCCAGGCTGGATGCTCTGAACCATCCCATCATGGGGAGTTCTGCCATGGGATTTACTGAGAAGCAGCAAAATCTCCCTTGCTGCATGAAGGAGCACAAACCCCAGAGGTGAAACATTTGCAGGTAAGGTGATTCCCTAGTGTTCAAGCCAGCAGTGTCCTTAGGAGCATCCCCATCCTTATCCCTCCTTTCCCAGCCCAAGAGGGCTGACCAGGGCTGGCAGCTCTGCTGATTGAGCCCTCAGAGAGCTGTTATTCCTCTCCCAGCCCCAGCTGCAGGAGTCAGGGGATTACATGAGACACTTGGGCTTGAATGAAAATCACATCAGAGCCAAACTTGTGGCTGCAGAGAAAAGCTGGGAACATGATTCCTCCCAGCTCCCAACAAAATAGAAGGCAAATAAACAGAGCTGGAGTTTATTAATTTTTAAAATCTCATTATTTTTGGACAGCACAATGTTTTCAGAGCCCTGAGTCAAGTGTTTTGAACACTGGCAGTTGATGAGGGAAGTGTGGAGTGTCTCAGTGCTCTGCTGCCCACATTCATTGCAATCAGATAATGAGCTGCAGACAGGCTTGTCTCAAAGCCACCAGCCATAGGCTCTGGTCCCTCACAGCATCACTGAGCAGGTTATTTCTTTAGTGTCATGCTGTGTTTGATGTCCACAAAGAGGTTGGACAAGGAGTTAAAACAAGAAGCTCATAGCAAACTTTCAGGATATGAAGGGGCTCAAGGGTGGCTGGAGAGGGACTCTTGGGGATCAGAGCCAGAGGGACAGCACTGCTGCTCTTCCCACCCACAGAGTGATGGTGGCCTCAACAGCAGACTCTCTGGGAGAGAGACAAGAGTGGGAGCACGGGAAGATGCTGACAGGTGGGAATCCAAGGGTAGGAAACAGCCATGGACTAAAGCTGAAGAGGAATCATGAGGGCAGGAAACTTCCTCCTGCTCAAAGATCCTTAAAAAAAGGATCACACCCATGAGTTAAAGTGTCTTGTGTTACCTCCTGGATCCCAGTTAGCCATTCTGAGTCCTTATCCGGGTGTGTATTCCTGGGATACTCAAGTGAGCACCTCCTTTGCAAGGATGCCAAGTGGCTGTGGTTAAAAAAGGAGGAAATGTTGGTGTTCCAACATCAGAAGGACATGGAAGTGTTGGAGCAATGCCAGAGGAGGCCATGAAGCTGCTCAGAGCACTGGAGCACCTTCCCTACGAGGGTAGGCTGAGGCAATTGGGGCTGTTCAGGCTGGAGAAGAGAAAGTTGTGTGCAGACCTCCAAGCAACCTGCCAGGAGCTGAAGGGGCTCTAGGGACTCTTGGTTAGGAACTGCAGGGATAGTACAAGGAAGAATGGGGATACATTGCAAGAGGGAAATAGAGATGAGATCTTAGGCAGAAGTTTTCCCTGTGAGGGTGGTGAGACACTGGCACAGGTTGCCCAGGGAGGCTGTGGCTGCCCCCAGCCTGGCAATGTTCAAAGCCAGGTTGGCTAAAGCCTTGAGCAACCTGTTGTGGTGGGAGGTGTCCCTGCCCAGTGCAGAGGGATTGAAAACAGGTGTGCTTTAAGGTCTCTTCCAACCCGAACCATTCCATGATTCTATGATTTATACGTAATTTCTGAATGAAAATGAAGGGAAGAAGACAAAAAAGCTCACACTTCACACCTTCACCTTTGTGCCCAGCACGTGGTTCAACTAGGAGGATGCTGATCCCTGCCCACTACTCCCATAACGACCAGGAAAATGAGTTCAGCAGCATCCTGTACCATTCTGGTGCTGATCTCCCTCATCCTGGCCTCATCCTGTGCCCAATTGTGTACCAGATAGGAAATGCAGGAATCTCTCAGCACTGTGGGGTCTATAGTGCCAGAGAAGCAGACACTGTGTATGACCCTAGGCTGAGAAGCACTGCTCTGCCTGGCAGGGGGAAATTTAGCAGCCAGGTCATGGCAACAAGTGTGTTTGTGTGTGTGTCATCGATCATGATGCCACTGCAGCCTAGTAAAGAAAATTTGCTCCTTCCCCGCTGAAAGCCAAAGGCACTTTATTGACCTGAAACTGTGGAGTCTGGTCTGGTCTTGCCTTGGCCTGAGCTGCCTTTAGCATGTTCTAACCACAGCCCAGCAGCAATTAAAGAGCTATTATTGGTGCAGCTGAACTCTATGCACACTGAGTATGGTAATGGGATAACAAATCCAGGTGGTTGTGGCTAATGAGAAGAGCCCTTTGTGCTAAGTGGGGCTGTGGGACGTGACTGCAGTCAAAGTTCAGCTGGGAGCTGAGGAGAGTGAGCATAAAACAGCACTGGGGTGTCCCAAATGGAGGCAGAACAAACCCCACCCTGAACAGCTGAGTTCTGCAGCAAAGGGCTGAGGATGCTCATGGCAATCTGGAATTCCCTATCACCTCCCAGTGGCTCCCCATCAGCTCTCACTAACTCCCCACCACCTCTGTGACTCCCCACCACCCCTGTGTGATTCCCCATCACTTCCCTGTGTCTACCCACCACCTCCCCAAGACTCCCCACAACCTCCGAGTCCCCACCACCCCCCTGGGATCCTCACTACCTCCCAATGACTCCCCACCATCTCCTTGTGATCTCCCCCATCCTCTGCCTGAGGAATCTATGCACTCCAGGCCAGGTCTAAGCCCACACAGACCCAGAAGGACATGGAAGGGGTGAGAGCAGCTCCAGGGAAAAGGGCAGACAGTGAAAGGCTTTATATAAGAGGTTTGATTATGTTACCAAATAGAGTTTGATGACCTCAGCTATTAGACTGCCAAAACATTAACTGGACTTTGCTCCATGTGGTGTCTTCTCTTTTGCCCCTAATGAGCCTTTAGGCATAAGAGTATCCTGGAGGAGTCAGGCTGCCCCTGAGCCATGGGGGAATGGTGGAGTTTGTCCTCTGATGTCTGATCTCCACCTGCCAGAGCCCAGCCCTGCCATCTTCCAAGCTGTCCTGGTGCTAGCAGGTATCTGCCTGCCTTGGGTGCTGTGTCTCCTGCTACACCTTGTGAATAATTCAGCCCTGGGACTTCTGACATCCTCATTACTGCTGGATTGGCAATTCCAACCCTGCAGCATCTTGTCAGTGACTGACTGAGACAACACTGCACACTGCCAGCAACAGCCCCAGCCTGACCAGTCCTCCTGCTCTGCTCAAGCAGTGGCTCTGATCACCATCTGCTCCACAAGCTTGGGGCAGTTGAAGGTGCTTTCAGAGCCTCCAGGACTTCAGTCTCAACCAGTGTCAGGATTTAGCTTCTCTGGGGTCATTGCAGACTCTCACATCTGTGTGACAGGACAAGGAGTAATGGGGATAAAGGAGTTCAATCAAGAACCTCAGGGCAATCTCCCAGGATCTGAAGAGGATCCAGGGAAACTGCAGAGGGACTCTTGGGTAGGAACTGTAGGGACAGTACAAGGAGGAATGGGGAGAAATTGCAAGAGGGAAATTGAGATGAGATCTTAGGCAGAAGTTTTCCTTGTGAGTGTGGTGAGACACTGTTGCCCAGGGAGGCTGTGGCTGCCCCAACCCTGGCAGTGTTCAAAGCCAGGTTGGTTACAGCCTTGAGCAACCTGTTGTGGTGGGAGGTGTCCCTGCCCAGGGCAGGGTGTTGGGGCTGGATGATCTCTAAGCTCCATCCCAACCCCTTAGCACATTATGAGACTATGATCTGGAGGTGAACTGGTTCAGACTGGACTGGAGAGCCACTTGTCATGAGTCTATAACCATCCCAACATGTGCTGGAATTCCTCAGCCATACTGACAGTGACTAGTTGGCCCAGTAAGGGCTGCACCCAGGGCTCTTATCTCTCCCAGGAGCTCTCCTGTCTTCCCTGGACATGGGAGCAGGCTGCAGCCTTGGCTAAAGGGCTGTTTCCAACACATCTGCTCAGCACAATATGCCAGTGAAAACTCTACCTCAGCACAGCCCTTGCCCCTGCCCCACTGGAACCACAGCCTGAGCTGTGGATCACACAGATGTGGATCACCACAGCTGAGGATCAGTCCACACATTTTGCCACTCTCCACGCTCCAAATACCTCCTCCCTGTGCTTTTCTGCCATGTCCAGGATGAATTGGCTCGGAGTGACTAATCTGGGGCCTGTGCCCAGGGCTGGCAGCAGAGCCCAGGCTGCAGCTGGTGGAGAGGGAAAGTTGTTGGCTCAAGCCAACAAGATCATGAATGAAACTCTGTTTCCCTTGAAACATCCCAAGGATGCTGATTATGGAGCACAGAGACACTGGTGTGTGCAAGGCCAGCTCAGAGCTACTTGTGTGTGTGAACTCCAGGGGTTTCATAGTATCATACAATGTTAAGGGGTTGGAATGGACCTTAGAGATCATCTAGTTCCAACTCCCTGCCCTGGGCAGGGACACCTCCCACCAGACCAGGTAGAATCTCCTCTTCCTGCAACAAGTGCCTGGAAACA
>NW_008653247.1:28977-33326 GCF_000695815.1 Acanthisitta chloris
CACCTCCTCTCCCTTCTTCTGCACTGTCCTTGAGGCCTTCAGGGCTGTTCCTCTCACATATCCTCTCTTTGGCTGCACTCACACAGGGTGGTTTTTTTCCTTCTTCAACACGTTATCCCAGAGGTGCCACCACTGTCACTGATGGGCTCAGCCTTGGTGGGCAATGAGTCCATCTTGGAGCCAGTTGGCATTGGCTAAATGGGACGTGAGAGACCGGGAACTCATAATGAGAGTGCAAACAACATGAAGTAGGACACCACAGTGACCTCAGGGCTCTGCATTCCCTTATAGAAACATCCCTGGCAGGTTGGCCAAGCTCTCAAATCACAGTGGTCAACCTTAGGGAAACTGGGAAGCAGCACAGGAGTCCTTGGACAACCAGTAACTCTCACAAGAGTGGGAAATCCAGAACTCTCCACCTTGGGAATGAGGCAAAGATGCTAGCTGTTGGCTCTGTATTTCCTTATCCCTTTACCTCCTGCAGCATCCATACAGCTTTAGTCTTTCTGACCAGGAAGGCTCTAACCAAGGAATCTCTGGGGTTTAATTGTTGATTTGCTTCTTCTGTCCATCTTTAGGCTTGGCTCATACCAGTAACCATGACTTCCTTCCCTTTCTCCCTTCTATCCATGTGGCACCTTTATTTCTAACAGCTCCTTCCCTTTGTCACTAACACAACGTGGACTGGCAAAATCCTCTTCTCCCTTTGAGGTGAAACTCTGGCCTAATAAGCGCTCAAGAAAGTCCTTCCCATCTTCAGTCACTTCTTTTCTTGATTACAATTTCCCTCCAAATTAATTCCACTCCTCATTTTCCTCAGCTTTGGGAGATGAGGCTTTTTAAAGCACCATATGAGTGTGTGTAGAGCCAGAAATGGTGTGGACTGCTCTCTCCTTGCCTATATTAAAGATAATCAGGTCATGATCATGTGTCCCCAGGCAACCACTAACTTCCAGCATGGTGATTAATTAATCTTTAGCCATCAGAATGAGCTCTAAAGTAAATTACCTCATGTTGGGTGCAGAACCTTTGCTGGGAGAGCATTCCCAGCTCTAATGTGCACTGCTGCTAATGATGTTTGACTCCTGGCTGCAGGAGGGCTTGGATTGCTCCTCCTGGGCCTCATGGAGAGCTCAGGATGTACCTGCTCCTCCTCCTGGAGGCCTGGAGGAAGTTCCAACCCATCTCCATGTCCAGGGGGATGTTAAAGAGGAAGAAGGAGAGAAGGTAAAGACCTTTTCCAGGCATTGGGGACTTCAGAGGGGTCCTGTGTAGCTTTGTCATGCCAAGCTTGAATCCCAGACCTGCTTGACTCTTCCCACAGTCTTGGCTGGGTTTTCTAAGTCTCTGCTCTATGTTTTCCTGCCAGGATGGAGATGATATCCAGTCTGGAGCATGACTGATGGTTTAGTTGCTGAGGACAGAGGTAGTAGAGCTGCTGGCAGAGAGTGACTATCTGAGGAACACCAGAGACCTCCAAGAGGACCTGGAACAGTGCACCCAGAGAAGCTGTGGCTATTCCATCCCTGAAAGTGTCCCAGGCCAGGGTGGGTGAGAATGGAGCAACCTGGGCTAGTGGAAGGTATCCCTGCCCATGGTCCTTCCAACCCAAACCATTCCATGATACTCTGATTCTATGAAGAGCAGGCACAGGGTCAGCTGGAAAAATCAGAACTCCCCTGGCTACTGAAATCTTTCCCATGCCCTTTCCAGGGTCTTTGCTGCACACACACATCTCCTGATGGATTTCTTGGGATCAGAGCACCACTGAGTACTGAGAAGACCATTTTGCACCCCACAGTGGGACCTGTGGCAAGAGCTGATGTAAACTTCAATGAGGAGTTTGGGGAGGGGGAAAAGAAGAGTATTTAAGGCATTTGGAATGTTTTAGATCTTCCCTTGGAACAGCATCTCTTACCCACTTTGCTTTAGCAATAGAAACCCTTACTAGAGCAAAGTTCCTTGTCTGAGAGCCTCTTTTATGTTATTAAAGTAATAACTGTGCTTTTGGGGGAATAAATCACTGGAATGATCTGGGCTGAGGTGCTGCCACTGCTGGAATCTGATCATGCTCTCTATAAGGCAAAAAAATGGCTCCAAAGACATGAACATGGCCAAAAAGAACAGCAAAGCAGCAAATCTCTCTCTGGTGAGAGATCAGACTGTAGGAACACAGCCTCAGTGCATCCACTGAGCCATGCTTGGAGTCCTGGAAAAGCTCCTTGGAGCTGCTTAACCCTTGCAGGGGCCTCATCAAGCCCATAAAGGATGTGGTTTCACACATCCTTACAGCCAGATAAGCCACCAGCCTGCTGTAGGGAGGGAAGTAAGAAAAACAGGGAAGGGAAGGGATTAAGGCAGGGGAAGAATAGCCAAAGAGAGAGGAGCTATACAAGGATGTGTTCCCAGGACCTTCAAGATGGTTGAAGTATGCAGGAGGAGCCAGGCTCGGAGCTGCCTGCTGAATCAGGCAGGAGTGGAGAGCAAACCTTACTGAAGGGTTAACTGAGCTGTTCAGAAGATGAGTTCAGTTACTACACATCATCTGAGCTTCTCTAATGAAACCTCCTCTTCCCCTTTGGAGGTAATCTTCCTTTGATCAAACCTCTCCTGCTCTGATGAGAACACAGCTCAGTAATCAAGAAGCTAATCTGAGCCTGAGCAGCTTCCCAGACCCCTCATAACCCAGAGCATCCCACTCCTGGTTTCTTCCTCACCCTCCCTCTTCTCTCTCCTCTGTGCCAGGCAACTACATCTGCATCCTGCTGAGCCTTCCAGCCCTGCTCAGAGTGTCAGAGCATGTTAAGGGTTTGGGATGGAGTTTAGAGATTTTCCAGTGCCAATCCCCTGCCCTAGGCAGGACATCTCCACCAGAAAAGGCTGCTCAAGGCTCTATCCAATCTGGTTTTGAATACTGCCAGGGTTGGGGCAGCCACAGCCTCCCTGGGCAACCTGTGCCAGGGTCTCACCACCCTCACAGGGAAAATTTCTGCCCAAGATCTCATCTCAATTTCCCTCTTGCTTCTTTTCCTGTCCCTGCAGTCCCTAACCAAGAGGAGCTCTTGTGATGTTGGTCCTATTGTCACCATCTTAGTCTCTCCAATTAAGAAGCCAAGGAGTGCCTGGAGATTAATTTTGGCTTGATTTCCTTCTTCTGTCCATCTTCATGCTTGATTGTCTCTTTGGCTCAGTGACTTGCAGAAAACAGAGGCTCCAGCTTAAGCTAATACTCTAAATGAACCAAGCCCTGATAGTATCACTTCACACTGTGACTCTGGGCACAAGGAACAAACAATGCAGCTAGAAGGGCCTCATAGAGCAATGTATCCTCATTGCTCCTTGTCCTGTCCCTGCAGTTCCTACCCAAGAGTCCCTCTGCAGCTTCCCTGGAGCCCCTTCAGCTCCTGGCAGGTTGCTCTGAGGTCTCCACACAACCTTCTCTTCCCTAGGCTCAACAGCCCCAACTCTCTCAGCCTGTCCTCATGGGGAAGGTGCTCCAGTGCTCTGAGCAGCTTTGTGGCCTCCTCTGGCCTTGCTCCAACACTTCCATGACCTTGTGCTGTTGGGACCAGCAGAGCTGTGTGCAGGACTCCAGCTGGGTCTCAGCAAAGCAGAGCAGAGGGGGAGAATCATCTCCTTCCACCTCCTTGTGTTCTCAGGCACACAAGCCTTGCAGGATCTCCACACCTGTGTGCCCTGGGGCAGGAGGTGCTCAGCAGCTCCTGCAGGGCAGATATGCTTCTCACACAGGGGCCCTGAGCCACCAGAGCACAGATCTAGGTCTGTACACACCTTTCCTTGCAATGAGCTCTCTCTGAAGACCAAAAGGGCTTTTAAACTCTAAATCCAGTTTTATTAGAGTATAAACTTGAATAGCTCCGTCTCTGCCAGAGGAGGAACTCAGGGACTAGCCCAGATGGAATAGAAATAAACCAGCTTCTAAACAGCTCTTTTCTCCCCACTGTGTCCCCATGGAGGAGTGTTTGCCTCTGGGTTGGCTTTAGCTGCCTTAGTGACTATGTGAGTTGTACCAGACTCTTCCTGGGTCCCTTCTGGTCCCTGACAGGTCTTTGCCTTTCTGTCACCCCCCAAAACCCTTGTCCCAGCTGGGAAAATACCACGCCAGTGCATGGAGAATCAAACAGTGCAGGATCAGGAAGGTGACTTGGAAAGGACACGATCCACCATGGCTGGTCTGATGCTGATAGAAATTGCAGCCTACAGCAGGGACAGAGATGTATTTGCCTTTCCTTCCTTCCTTCCTTCCTTCCTTCCTCCCTTCCTCCCTTCCTCCCTCCCTTCCTCCCTTCCTCCCTTCCTTCCTTCCCTCCCTCCTTCCCTTCTTCCCC